>NC_056733.1:1378737446-1378830394 GCF_019279795.1 Protopterus annectens
TCACAATGTCCACTTTAAAAGGCCCACTACTGTCACCCACTGTAGAGGTAGCTGGAGACACTCTTCAGCCCTATAAGCTCTGTGCCATGTGCAATAATTATGTAACAGTATGCAATAAATAAGATAGGTGGCCCTTCTAATCATTGGATACCATTCATGGACAAACACATTCAGCTAGGCATCAACCCCTATATCACTAGGTGGCTTGCAAACTGGTTCAAAGATAGAACCCACAGTGTGAAAGCAGCAGACTCCATGTCAGACTACTGACCAGTCATGAGTGAAGTCTCCCAAGTTTTGGTCCTGGGTCACCTCATGTTCGGGATTTACGCCTTTGAAGTCCAGCCCAAAACGAAGGGACTCTGGATGGCAATGTTCACAGATGACTGCAAGGTGGATGCTATTATTACCTCCCCACATGATGTTGACAGCCTGCACAAAGGTTTCACTGAGACCTATGACTGGTGTCAGAACCCTGGACTTTAGCTCAATGCCAGAAAATGTGCTGCCATCCCCTTTGGGAACAACATGGTTCTCATGAATTATTACATTGATGGTAGTTCACTGAACAATGACATTGTTATAAGACAACTGAGAACACAGGTTGACAGTGAGCTCTCTGTTGACCACCATAGTGACACTGTGTTCAGAATGTCCTTCTATGTGTCTCATCTCCTGGCTAATGGTGTTGCATCCAGGAAGTAAGAGGTCATTGTCACCCTGTACTCTCCACTCATTAGGCCAATCAATGAGTACAATGGCCCATTTAGCATGTTCGCCACTGGACATGTGCAACAACTGCAGAGGCTGCAAAAGTACCTCACAAAGAAGATCCTAGGCCTTAAATACATGCCCTATATGGACAGACTCCAATAACGCAAACTATTCTCTGTTTCATATTGGCTACTTGGAGGCGATCTCTGCCTGATTTACACAGCCATTTCTGACCCAGCTCTGTCAGGAATGCTACATCTGAAGAAACCAATCCATCCACACCACATGCCCCAGAGACCTCAGCCCCATTTCCACAATCAACAGAACATACTAGAAATCTGGATGAGTGGATCAGAGATCACTCCAGTGGCTATACTCATTAGACACACTGAGAAATATCATCATTAGTGTGTACAAAAGTGTTTGTAAGTGTGTAAAGATGAGGGTGAAAGTAGTTTGAGGACCTTCTCACCCAGTACTCCTATCATTGCCATACCTTACAAGTTCTGGTGATGTTATTCACTATATAGGTACCTTGGGACACTCTTCATTCTGTAAGCTTCGTGGTTTGTGCGGTAACTGCATAACACTATAGTACCAATGATTATTTAGGTAGGGGTTCTAATCTGAGGCCTGATAAATGTGTGTGTATGTAAGTGTTTGTAAGTGTGTATATTTGTAGGATACAGCATTTTGAGGCCTCACTTTGCCAGTACAATGCCCATTTCCATACTTTACAAGGGCTGGTGATGTTGTTCACCTTAGAAGAACTGTGGGACACTCTTCGCACTAGAAGCTCCATTGCTTGTTCTATAAATGCATACCACTGTATTAGCAATAACCAGATAGTTAGGGGTTCTAATCTCAGTCCTGGCAAATGTGTGTGTGTGTGTGTGTGTGTGTGTGTGTGTGTGTGTGTGTGTGTGTGTGTGTGTGTGTGTGTGTGTCTGAATGAGAACTATATCCATAGTGGGGGTGGATTTCACATTTTTAGGCCATGGTACTCCCAATACACATCCCAAGCTCCACTTTACAAGGCCTGTTGTCTTCATTAACTATAGAGGTATCAATTGGCACTCTTCAGCCCAGTAAGCCCAGTGTCATGTGCAGGAACTATGTAACAGTATGAACTGAATAACAGGATAGGCAGGGCTACTAATCTCAGTCCTGGCAAATGTGTGCATGAGTGTATTTGTGTGTGTAAGTGTGTATAACTGTAGGTTCGAGTATTTTTGAGCCAATTCTCACTCAGTAAATCACCCATTGCCATACTTTACAAGGCCTGGTGATGTTGTTCACCCTGGAATTACCCTAGAACTCTCTTCACCATGTAAGCTTGTGGCACATGTGATAAATGTATAACACTGTATTAGCAATAACTAGATAAGTAGGGGTTCTGATCTCAGTCCTGACAAGTGTGTGTGTGTGTGTGTGTGTGTGTGTGTGTGTGTGTGTGTGTGTGTGTGTGTGTGTAAGTGAGACCTATATCCATTGGGTGGCCGTGGTTTACAACTTTAGGCCATGTTACTCCCAGTACACATCCCATGGTCCATTTTACAAAGGCCGCTGTTCACATCCACCATAGAGGTATTTGTGGATACTCTTCAGCCTTATAAGCCCCATGCCACATGCAACAGTTTTGTAACAGGTGAAAAGAATAACATGATAGGCAGGACTGCGAATGCCAGTACTGGCAATTGCATGTGCTTTGGTGTGTATAGCAGTGTTTGTGAGTGTGTAGATTCATAGGTGACTTTCTGAGTCCTCCACACCCAGTACACACCCCATTTCCATACCTCACAAGGGCACATGATGTTCTTCACTTTACAGATACCTTGGAAGAGTCATCACACTATTAGTTCTGTGCCATCTGCTATAACCACATAACACTGTAGTACCACTAACTAGATGGGAATGGGTTCCAAACACAACACTAGCAACTGTGATCCTATTTGTGTGCATGTGCGTGTGTGTGTGTGTGTGTGTGTGTGTGTGTGTGTGTGTGCATGCGTGCACATGCATGTGTGTGTGCACGCGCGCCTGTGTGTGTGTGTGTGTGTGTGTGTTTGTGAGTGTGTGTGTGTGTGTGTGTGTGTGTGTTTGTGAGTGTGTGTGTGTGTGTGTGTGTGTGTGTGTGTGTGTGTGTGTGTGTGTGTGTGTGTGTGTGAGAGACTGTGTGTGTGGGAACAGTATTCTCTGTGTGTTTAGTCAACACAATATCTTCTGGGGGGTGTGGGTTTTACCAATCTGAGGAGTGTTCCACCCACTACACTTAGCATTGCTAGGGTTGCCACCTTTTGTTGTGGCTAAAACTGGAGTAAAGGCAAATTCCTCACATCACCAGTAACCCTGCCCACCCCACCCTCTTTCCCGCCCACATTCCGCCAAGTTTGTGACATCATGATTACATCACATGGTGGAGAACGCCCTTTTTTTCCATTCCTGCTGCCTGTTTTCAGCTGATTTACTATGCTTTTCTGTAAAAAAAGCAAAGTAAATCAGCTGATTTACAAACTCTGACAGTCTGTTTCCTTTTTTGAAACAGAATACTGGAGTCTGTACAGTGTTTTCCAGACTACCGGCAAATCAGTTTGATTTCCAGATAGTCCAAAAAAAATGGTGGGATGGCAACCCTAACCATTGTACACTTCACAAGGCCTGCTGACATCATACAATGGACTTACCTGTATATACCCCTCAGTCGTATAAGCTCTGTGGCACATGCAATAACTGTTACACAAACCTGGTAAATGTGTACATATACAGCAGTACCTCGGCTCTGACACTATCGATGTGTTACCACTCCGCCATACCCCTTGTTGCCAATTTCTGCAGGGCCACCTCCTGCTGACACACACACACACACACACACACACACACACACACACACACACACACACACACACACACCTAGAACACAAACAGAATACAGCATGTGAAACTACATTCAGTCAGCATTACGAACACCAATAAATCATCATGGCTGAAAAGGTACATACACTCTGAAGTATACCCATTACAATTGCAAGCTGACAGCACCTTACACAGCATTACATAACTAAACTATACTTAATTTACCCTGTGTATCAGAACCATATTAGCATGTCCCTGCATCAGTAGTATGGATGACAGGGATGTGGCACAGGTATCATCATATGCACAGGGTGTTGTGTGGGTTTGCCAGAAGCCTAGGCTAGGCCATATGGCTGATATCATGTCCGTGTGTTTGGAGAGGTGTTCTATGAATGGGCCATGCAGAGGAGGTGTGTGTGTGTGTGTGTGTGTGTGTGTGTGTGTGTGTGTGTGTGTGTGTGTGTGTGTGTGTGTGTGTGTGTGTGTCTGGAGGTAACCTGGCTGTGATGGTGATATGTGTCTGTATGTATGCACACTGTCACGCCATGTGGCTACCCTACACAGGGGTATGTTGGACAACTGTGGACTGTACATGACAGGGTGTACAGTTCACCATCTCTGGCCACTGACATGGAAATTGGTCCTGCCAGGGTTCTCACTGGCACCACCATGCCAAAGGCTAGATGCAGTACTGCTTCCCGATGGTGACTGCTATCTGTTGTATCCATGTCCCTGACAGGACCAGCCAGGACCATGTGGCCATGGTCTGCTCCATTGTGTTGTGGATAGCACCCTCGTTCAGTAGTGCTGGTGGTACTGCCACTAAGGGAGTGTGAAGGTGCATGGCCCTGTAGACTCTCAGCTGATGTTGGTGCTGACCTGCATCCACATGGTTGACACCCATCTCCCACCACACCTTCTAGCAGAAACTTGCCATAGTTGAGGATTGCCAAGGTCTCACCCCACCGTCAATTCATGACCTCAGTATTTTGATGTGTGGCCTTAACAAGGTCATGTATGTTGCCACATAAGCCAGGAAGAGTTGCATCCAAGACCCTGAGTATTTGGTGTTGCTTTCACTATGTGCCTGTGTATCCATGACAGCCCAAAACATGCATCTGGTGACACCTACTGTGGCACTTGTGACAGTGGCTTGACAGGCAGCAGTCCTCCTTCAAGTACCCCTGTCCATCTGCCTGTGTGGGACCTCACCTGCACTCTGGCTATGGCTAGTGACTGCACTCAGACTTGCCATAGTCACCACACTAGCCTTTTCCATGTCACCACCCACCAACTGTCCATTATCTGTGGCTGCTGGGGATGGGGTATGTGTGGGCATTGTGACTGTTTGTGGGGACATTGTGGATGACTGTGGGGTGCCAACCAATGGCACAGATTCAGCCCCTGACAACCCACCTGTACCCCACTATGACCATCATCATTGTCAGAGTCCGCAGAGACACTGATTCTGAGCAGGAGGGGACAACGACCACCATGTCCATCTGGGAGGGGAAGACAACATATGTAAATTAATACCTGCACTATAAGGTTTGCTAGTACACATACACGCACACACACACACACACACACACACACACACACACACACACACACACACACACACACACACACACACACACACACACATGGACACACACACACAGACTTACACAGACACACACACACACAGACAGATACAGGTGAGGTGGCACAAAGGCATTACACAGACCTTACAATAGCCACCTGGTGACAACCATGACACAGTCAGACCACAACATACACACTCTGGACAGGTCCTCAACATCATGCAGTGCAGCCCTTTCCACTTAATGTTACTACTAATATACACCTATGGGATACTTGAGTAGTGTTAGTAGGTGATGGGCCTTCACCTAGCACACACTGCAGCCATGAACACATTATTGCTTTTCACTTGTATAGCACAGTGCCAACTCCTACAGAACATACCTCTCAACTGTACATAGTTTTGCTGAATGTCTAGATATGTGGCTTATATTTTTGGTCTGTTTCTCATAAAGCCTGTGTTTGTCTGATGATGATCTGAGGATTTGGTGTCACTAATCAATGACATGATTTGAGTTTCACACTTTAACACACCTGTAGTACATGTATGTTAAAACTAAACTGATTACACTAACAATCTGCTAAGCTTACAGTAGATATAATAATTGTACTCACCCCTGTTGACATGCCAGTTTTTTCTGATATATAACATCAGACCACAGAAAACATGTTACGACATTTCACAACTTTAATGTGACTTATAACCTGTGCAATCCAGTTGAAGAGCAAACACATCTGTTAGGGGTAACATATTGAAGGTGAAATACATAAAATAGGTTGGTTGCTTGAGAGTGCATACCCTTAAACTAATACTTTGTTAAAGCACTTTTTGATTTAATAACAGCAGTCAGTCCTCTTGAGAAGGTGTCTATCAGCATGGCACATCTCGCCTTAGCAATATTATCACACTCCCCCTTGCAGAAGACCTCCAACTCTGTCAGATTGTGAGGGCATAGCTTGTACACAACCCTCCAGGGTACCCCACAGATTTTCTATTGGATGTAGGTGTGGACTGTGGTTGGGCCATTCCAAAACATTGATTGCATTCTGGTGAAGCTATTTTTTATGTGGATGTTTGGTTTGGGTCATTGTCATGTGCAAAGGTGTAATTCCTCTTCATCTACAGCTTTCTGGTAGACACATGAAGATTTTGGGCCAAAAGGGATTGGTATTTGGAACAGTTCATAATCTCCTCCACCTCCAGCTTATGAACAGCAACCCCAAAGCAGGACACTGCCATCACCATGCTTCTCCATGGGGATGGTGTTCTTTTGGTGATGCACAGTGTGTTTATTTTGCCAAATAAACCTTTTGGAATTGTGGACAAAAGTGCAACCTTGGTCTCATTACATCTTAACACATTTTCCCACATGCTTTTGGGGACCTGATGTATTGTTCTTGAGAATGTTGCCAGACCTGGATGTTGTTCTTTGTGAGAAAAGGCTTCCATCTGCCAACCCTACCCCATAGGCCAGACATGTGGAGAATACAGGAGATTGTTGTCACATAATACACAACCAGTACTTGCCAGAGATTCCTGCAACTCCTTTTGTGTTGCTGTAGGTCTCCTGGCAGCCTCCCTGACCAGTTAGGGTCTTGTCTCTTCAACACATTTAGAGGTATTTCCTCTTCTTTGCAATGTCACTGTTGCCTCGTATTTTCACCACCTTTTGATGACTGTCTGCACTGTGTTCTATGGCATATGCAATGCTGTGGAAATGTTTTTGTACCCTTCTCCAGGTTGACACCTTTCAAAAATGAGATCCCTTTGCTGCTTCTTAAGCTCTATGTGACCCATGGCTGCTGCTGTAGCAGACAACTGAGTAAATGTCAGGTAAATCCTGGTAGGACTTTTGACCGTTATTTGCTCTTAATCAAAGAGTCTCTGTAATTGATGGCAAGTGTGTAGCCAAGAGGACATAATGCTATAATTATATCAAAAGCTGCTTCAACACAATATTAGCTTCAGCCTGTGGACACATGCATCTAGATTCTTGTACGTTTTTTATTTGTCATAATTGTTCCCCTACAGATTTGTTTGTTTTACAAGTGAGCTGTACAGGTTATAGGTTACATGAAAGGTTGGAAGAGTTTGGAAATGTTTTATTGTGCTCTCATTTTTGTATATCACAAATGCCTTTCATTTTAACAGGTGTCTATACACCATTTATATGCACTGTATAACACTAATTTATAAACTATGCCCCTAGTTTTTGGCCTTTGTCTCCCCATTTTGTCAGTCTTTGTCCAAATTTCTTGCATTGCCAAGTTGTGAGGTATGCTACAGATATGTTACATCTCCTGCAAATAGGCCCCTGTGATGACAACTGTAATGCATGCAGTTAACCCCACCACAAGTGAATATGCATATATTGCAATATGTTTGAGATTAACAGTTGTGTGCATGGTACAATGCATGACCTTAACATGCCTGGGCTACTTTTGAGCCACAACAGGACAATCCCATACTCACCAGCTTCAGGCTGCTGCCCCATATCCAGACCAGAGGTACCTATGTAGTTGTGGGGGAGAGGCACTATCAGCAGACTCACACTTGGCATTGGTACAAGATGAATGCTACTTTCCTGTACATGTACAGTACAGGCTCTGATAGTACACAATTTGCTGTTCTTCACCATAGATGTGCACTTGTGTGCATTACTAAACTCTACCCCACAAATGCAGTTTGACCTCACATATGCAGCTAGATACTCTACAGAAGTCAGTATGACTGCTACATGATTCAATTGATGTGCATTGTGGCCTTACCTGGACACTCCTCGTCTGTTGCCTGGGTGCCACCCATCTCCACGACTTGTGTTTCTTGTGTTGGCTGATGTGTGGGGGCTACCCCAAGATTGGCAAGGCACTCCTCTGTTGCTGTAAGTGGGTTCTGTGTAGTAGGACCTGCACCTGTAGCATTATGGTCCCTGGCCAGGGCAGCAGACCTTTGCTGGGCATGACATATCAGGTCAGTTGCACAATGCCTGACCTGATTTCATATGCGGCCATTGTGGCCAGTGTTGTTCACCCTGTGGACTAGCTCATCCCACAGGGAAGTCCACTCTCACAGATCCTGTTGCCTACGGCCAAACATCACCCCCTGGTGCTGGATGATAAGGTTAATAATAGCTTCATTTTCAGCTGCAAAGTACTGTGGCTGATGGACATGTGGGATGTCTCCTGGAAGAAATAAACAGTGAAACACAATATAGGATTTCATACATTGTTCAATGTTCTTTACAGAACCTAAACATCAACATTATTTATCAATAGTCACCACGTATGGCCACATTATACCTCTGTCATCTGTCAGCACAGTATGATCTTGTATTGCACTCCCAGTCCTGATATGTCATGTTCCCCCCAATGAGAGTCAGTAAATTGCATAATCCAACATTCATCTTTCACCTTTGTGTAGAGGGATGACAGTGGCCATCTTCCTTGCAGATGGGATGTCAATGGTGCACAGGCTTTGCTTGAGTACAGTGTATAATGGACCTGGGACCATATGCCTGAGTTCATGTGGGATGCAACAGGGATGTTATCAGGTCCCATGGAGACTTATTTTGTTGCCTTTGAGTAGGCATCATGTACCTGCTTCCTGATGATGAGGGGAGAGGTGCTGGTGCTGTGCATTTCCACCTATACTGATAGTGGGACAGGGTGGTGATGTTTTCCCTTAACCTGTCTGCAGTGGGATGGCTATAGCTATGCTGTGTGTGTGTGGTCTGATTGACCACCAGTACAGGGTGGGTTGGGTCGTTGCCTCTGAGATGGAAGACATATGTAAAGACAGCCTTGTGATGGGCCTTGGTGGATGTGTTCAATTTGTACTCATAGTTAGCCTTACACTGACACACCTGTGACCTTATATGCTTGTTCAGACAAAGGTTGACCTGCTTCCAAGTTGGTGTCTGCTCCTAATTGTCCATGTACAGCCAATATAGTGAGTGATTATGTGGTTCATGTATTGCTGCTGTCCACCAAAGGGGATTACTCCACCTTGCTGGTTTTACAAGTCAGGTATTGCTGAGTCCATACAGCTATGTAGGTGCTTATATAGCTGTTTGTAGTAGGCATGGAAACAAGGTCATGACACAGTTGGACACCTCTCCAATTTCAACTGGATAATCATGCTTATTCTAGTACCCATGTCTGTGTCAGGGCATTGCAACAACCAGTAGCTATGGAAATCTGTTGGATGCACTGAAATTAAGAATACACACATGTACAACATGTATAGCTTATTTACCTGACATTTTGCATCTTATGTCTGTTGTTCTGAGGCTTCCAGCTACACCTATTCATACATATATGCACACAGGTAATACCTGATACACATTTCTGTTCTCTGTCAGTATGGCACACTGTATTTACACTCTTCATGCTCAGTCATACCTCTCAACCTGTTAGAGTAGGACATCTGGTGGGTGGCACACATAAATGGGTGGAAATGGGTCAGAGTTATTGACACTTTGTTAATATTGCTGTAGCACACTTAAGTCAGTTGATAGCACAGTAAGCTTTGCATATACAGAAATAGCCTGGAGGATGTCTGACACTCATACATATGCTATTATGTTCTAATGTCAGTCTACACAGATTTGCCATTGATTTGCAGGACATAACACAACTCTTATGAGTAAATGACTACAAATGTGTGGCACACATATGGTCAGTTTGCATAACACTGGACAGTTGAATGGTATGACCTCAGTTTGCATAACACTGGACAGTTAAATGGTATGACCTCAGTATATTAAATGCAGTTCAACACACATGTCTGTGAAAGTAGTTTATTATGCACATACCCTGTATAGGTCTCTCAGATTTGTGAGACGAACATGTTTATCATAGCTATATTCAGAAGTAACATATGGATATCTATGACATCCCAGTAGCTGGCCTAGCAGTGTCACAGTCAGTACTGTACAACAGACACTCCAGCAGTAGTCAAATGTGAGCCATCCTTTCCTGGGGTTACTCCAGGGCATGAGCTGTGATCTATGCCACTGCAGACAGACCCAGATGCTATAGCCATAGGTTCTAATCAGCAATATATCAGTACAAGTCTTGCTAAGATATATTTGTTAAATTTCATATTTCCCATTATTACATACCCTCTACTGCATTCCATTACATGCTTACTTGTCTGATATAACTTTTTTTTTCGCAAGTATAGTTTCTGAGTCTTATTTAATTCACAGTCTCTCTCTCTCTCTCTCTCTCTCTTATTCTCTCTGATATAAGGTATACATCAGTTTTGCATAGGCAGAAGCTTGCCTTTTGTAGGTCATGCTCATGAGTAGCTGATGGCCTGCGCACCATTTGGTGTCCCCTACTTGCTAATTCCATGCATAACAGCTGTGTTGTTATTCCTATAGCCAATGGCATGGCAACACACTCCTATAATTGAGTACTTCATGTGGGAATCCTCCCTTTCCTTGCCTGTGAGGAGGACTTCAAGGAGGTGTGTAAACAACAGCATCACAGAGGGTAGTTCGAAATATCTCTTACAAGTTAAACTGTGGTGATAGCCCAATGAAATTGGGAAGAAAGTTCAAAACACAGGGACAGAATGGAAGTATTGCTGTTATACATTTGGATTCTTGCTAGTTTAACAGGGTTTGTGTGGACATGAGTATTCTGAGTGGGTCTCAGTCTGACAGTGTTATGTTATTGACATAACTCTCAAATGTAGGGCTATCCGCAGAATGGCCAGAGGTTGGACTCTTATGTTTGGTCTGTTCCTCCAACAGCTGTTGTCCTTGTAAATCAGTAGCATACCCTGTATATTGCAGAGAGTAAATGCTAACTTCCCTTTGTGTTTCTGACTTCATATCCCTCAGTTAAGATATGTTACCACAAACTCTGTAACACCAGCAACTTTCTCATTTTATAACAGCAATATTTCAATTATGCACCTGTGTTTGAGTCTCTATCCCCCATTTATGTCAGGCTTTGTCCAGCTGTCATGCAGTAGGAGGTTGATAGGTATGGTATATCATTAGTTAGTGCCTTTCTTCCTGATATCATCCCAGTAATGTAGCAGAATGACAGACATGTTATGAGGAAGGGGCCATATATATGAGGACAGAGCCTGGACATTCTGTGGGAATCTGTACAGTTGAGGGGTCTGTGTATGTGCAGCAGTTAACAGACTGTCATGATTGTGTAGCAGTGTAGTGTGTACATGTTTGTTGCACTGCATATGAAGGGAGATACATTTAAGTGTCATGGCTCTTTTTCTATATAATTGTGCATGCTGCTCCAGTTTCTGGTGGTCTATCAGCTGTATGTGTTTGTATGAGCAGATTGAGACATGTTCCATATCACCGAGGGAGACGGACTAGTATGACTTGGGCAGTATATGTAGGGGTACTGTGTGTGTGTCAAACATGATATTTATGTTCACACAGTCATTATACCCTTCTGTTCATTTGGCTTACCAGTATGTCACTGTGACTGTGTTGAAATTGGTTGTGGGTATGCTGGCGCACACCTGTGACTGTTTTTCACTACTGTTACATCCCTGTAGTGCCTGATATATTTGCAAATGCATGTGTAATTCCCCATAGCTTACTTAGGTTAGTGTTGTGTCAGTCTGACTGTAGTTTGGACGGTGCTTGGTGACATGCTAAGCAGCTCAGTGAACTTTCCCTACTGTCATGTTATGTCCAGATATTCATAGGATGTCCAGTTGTCTGGCTCATATCTTTGGTCTTGTCCTCATAACTGTTGTGTATGTCTGACAAATCAGTGGGATGGTGTTAGGATTTCAGGCACTAACTACTGAGAAGCAATTGAGTTTTGGAGTTGTGCTATTTTGTTCAATATGTTAGAACAGATGGTGTTACTGTAGCAAATGTCTCAGTTTATCTAGTCAGGTATTTCAGATATGTCCTTATTGTCATGGCTTTCTCCCCCCACATTGTCAAGCTTGGTCCAGATTTGTTGCACTAAGAGGTTCTAAGCATACCTCTCAACTGGCCAGATTGTTGTAGAACATCCAGGTTTATTGGTCATAATTTGTCTCTGTTCCATGGTTTATTCCAATTTCTCTGGTAAATCACTGAGATGATCTGAGGATGTCTGTCAGTGAATGACGACAGGATATCAGTTCCAGACCACTTAGCCTTTAGGACATGTATGCTGAAACAAACCCTGTTACTCGAGCAACTTTCTACATTTCCAAGAGCAATATCTGAAATATGTCCCTAGTTGTGGCCCATTGTCTCCCCATTCTTACAGCCTTGGCACTAACAGGTTAAGATGTATGGAACTGAGATATGAGTGCACTGCATGTCATGGGTAAGGTTTGTGATATAAAAAATGAGACCACAATAAATCATTTCAAAACTTTTCCAACCTTTAATGTGACCTATAACCTGTACAAATCAACTGAAAAACAAACAAATCTGCTAGGGGAAAAATATAAAAAATAAAAAAAGTACAATACACTGGTTGCACCCTTAAACTACTACTTTGCTGTCTGCGCACACCCTGAAACTAATAATTTGTTGAAGCCCCTTTTGATTTAATTAAAACATTCAGTCTTCTTAGGTACACACCTGCCATCAATTAAAGAGACTCTGATTAACCCCAAATAAAGTTTAACTGTTCTAGTAAGATTTTCCTGACATTTACTCATTTACCTGCTACAGCAAAAAACATGGTTCACAGAGAGCTTACAAAGCATCAAAGGGATCTCATTGTTGAAAGGTATCAGTCAGGAGAATGGTACAAAAACATGTCCACAGCATTGGATATACAATGGACCACAGTGAAGACAGTCATCAAAAAGTGGAGAAAATATGGGACAACATTGACGTTACAAAGAACTGGATGTTCCTCCAAAATTGATGAAAAGACAAGATGAAAACAGGTCAGAGAGGCTGCCAAGAGATCTATAGCAACACTGAAGGAGCTGTAGGAATTTCTGGCAAGTACTGGTTGTGTACTACATGTGACAATAGTCTCCCATATTTTCCATATGTCTGGACTATGGGATAGGGTTGCAAGACAGAAGCCTTTTCTTACACAGAAAAATATTCAGGCCCAGCTAAAATTTGTAAAACAATACAACAAGTCTCCCAAAAGCATGTGGGAAAATGTGTTATGGTCTGATGATACCAAGATTGAACTTTTTGGCCACAGTTCCGTAAGGTACACTTGGCACAAAAACAACACTTCACATCACCAAAAGAACACAATCCCCATGGTGAAGCATGGTGGTGGCAGTATCATGCTTTGCAATTGCTTTTCTTCTGCTGGACCTGGGGATTTAGTCAAGATGGAGGGAATTATGAACAGTTCCAAATACCAGTAACATTTGGCCCAAAACCTTGAGGCATCTGCTAGAAAGTTGAAGATGAAGAGGAATTTCACCTTTCAACATGACAATGGCCCCAAGTATACATCCAAATAAACAAAAGATGGCTTCACCAGAAGAAAATTAAAGTTTTGTAATGGCCCAGCCAGAGCCCATACCTAAATCCAATAGAAAATCTGTGGGGTGACATAAAGAGGGCTGTGCACAAGAGATGCCCTTACAATCTGACAGATTTGGAGTGCTTTTGCAAGGAAGAGTGGGCAAATATTAGCAGGGGAAATTGTACCATGCTGATAGACTCCTACCCAAGAAGACTGAATGCTGTAATTAAATCAAAAAGTGCTTCAACAAAATATTAGTTTAAGGGTGTGCACACGTATGCAACCAGTGTATCATACATTTTTTTATTTTTTATATTTTCCCCTAGCAGATTTGTTTTTCAGTTGAATTGTACAGGTTATTGGTCAATTTAAAGATGGAAAAGGTTTTGAAATAATTTATTGTGGTCTCTTTTTTTATATCACAAAAACCTGGCATTTTAACAGGGGTGTGTAAACTTTTTAATCCACTTTATATGTATATATGTTTTAATATATTTTTCATATATATGTATCTTCACACATATATATCTGTATATGTATATATAAAAAACCTGAGTGATTCCACAGAACTTTTTCCCTACTGTTGAATGACGCTACTGCATGATATGTATGAAAAACCATTAGAAATCCTTACAGTTAAGTGGTGTAGTGGTTCATTTCTCTGACTCTAGTGTGCAGGATCCTGGGTTTGAGACTTGGCAGGGTTGGTTATTTTGTCGCTAGGCTGATGGAGACAGAGTGATTAATGCAGTTTTAAGCAGTTGTAAGTGGCTTTAAGTGGGTTTGTGCATCGCTAAGTGATGCCAACATATGGTTAACTTTACAGATGCTTAATCCATTTTGCCTTCACTTAGCATCGTGCAAACTCGCTTACTCCTGCTTACTGCCACTTACACCCATGCTAATTCCTTTAAAAGAAAAGAAAAAGGGGTTATAGGAAAGTGGTGAGAAAGGGGCATGCAGAGGGAAAAACAACATGAAAGGAAGCTAGGGATGTGCAGGTTGGGTGTAGGGAAGGTCCATAGCTATCTATTTCTTATACAGCAACAGCTGTGCATTTGTATGGTATTTGGAGGTGAATTTGGGCAAAACACAGAGAAAGGGGTGAGGGCAATAGAAATGTGTTGTCAAGACAATTGGACAAGATTACATGTGTCCAGTGGACACCTGTGCAAAATAGACAGCTATATATGAGGAAATAATATTTTTGGGGAAAGTTGCCCTTTTTTCTTCCTTAAGGTGAGAGTGGGATGTTGAGGAAGGATTGTAGGTACATCTGGGGAGGTAGGTTGGGTAGGGAGACAGACAAGACCGACAGGACAGCAGACAGGGGAGGTGTATGACGCATGTGGGTGTAAACACTTTGGACAGGGAGGGTGTTTGGGCATCAGAGGCTCATAAGCCCCCATATGGATACGATGTAACTGACATCCCCACCTGCAGACAGTCACGACTGCACCTTCACAACCCCAATGGAGCTATTGTCCTGTACCTCACATACATATATCTCAAACAGCAGAGGCCCCCAGACCAATCCTTGGGGTACACCGTTGTGGATGAATCTACTATTAGTGGTGGGTTCTACTACTTTAGCTGAGTGGCTATTATCACTGGGCCAGTTAGCTACCCATCTGGTAACCTACAGTTTGGTGCCTAGCTGTTTAAGCTTATGTATCCTGTCCACCTGGGGATTAGTGTGAGAAGATTGGGCTAGGTAAAGGTAGGTATTGTTCACCATCTTCTCCTTGTCCCTGTGTTTGTTGGCCATTGCAGAGAGGGTAATTGGGTTTCACAGGCCTGATCACCCTTTGACAATACCATGGTGTATAGGCCCAGGCATTTTGATGTTGCTGATGTCCCTATTCATATTGTCCTTAATATTGACTCCCATGCCCTTGCTGAGCAGCCTAGTTAGGCTGATGAGCATCATATTGGCTGGGTTGGTGGATTGCTCAACCTTTGTGTATAGGGGTGACAGTAGCTGTCCTCTGTGCAGGTGGGATGACACCGGTGCTCAAGCTATGGATGACTACAGTGTGGAATGGATCTGACAGCCCATGCCTGTGTTCATGTGGGATGCAGCCAGGGATGGTATCATGACTATGGAGACCTCGGGTGTTGCCTTTGAGAGGGCATTACGGACTGGCTTCCTGATGATGAGGGGAGGGGGTCAGGTGCTGTGCATGCACATGTGTACCACTGGTGAGACAGGGCATGATGTTTACACAGCCGGTTGCCTATATCTATGCCATATGTGCATGTGGTGTTATTGACCACCACTACAGAGATTTGTGTGTTTTCTCTGGAGTTGCAGACATATGTCTGAAAGGTCTAGTGATTTGACTTGGTGGATGTGTCCAATCTGCACTCAAAAATAGACTCACGGTACATCACCTGTGCCATTATTTGCTTGCACAGACCAAGCTGGCATTGCTTCCAATGAGGCACCAGTTCCTTCTTGGCCCGTCCAGCAATTATTTCCACCTATTATGATATTTGTGTATTGCTTCCATCCACCACAGATATTTAGCCTACCTTGAGAGGGATGATGTTGTCCTGTCAGGTACTGCAGTGTCCATACAGTTATCTGGGTACCCACATAGTATTGTGGTGTGGGCCTGGACACTGCTGATATTGCCAACAAATGGGACGTTGGCTGTACAGCTAGTTTTTTCTACTCTGAGAGGATTCATATTCATTCAGTTCATTCTGTTTGACACTGTAAAGGGGGGAGCAGGGGAGATGGTGACCTGAACAGTGATGGCTATGTGGTCAGATATTACCAAGAAGGATGGCATTTTTAATTTCTCATAGGTTTCTAATACCATGATAGTAATGGACCCCATTCCTTAGTCAAAGTACGATTAAAGTTCATGAAATTAGTATTGTTTCACTCTTTGATGTCAGCCAAAAGTGCTCTTTGCAGCACCCACAATGTGCCCAGTAATGACTCTTCTGCAATTCCTATGGTGTTACATGAATTGGTAACATATTTAAATATGATTGTAAATTCTTTTTTATAAGACCAGTTTCTCCTACTACTATAGGAACTGTCTGGGTATCTTTCCACTGTGTGAGTGCTACAGTGTTTACTCATGTTGGTTAGGACCAGGTACATGAGATTCCCACCTGTCGTAAGAGTGTAGACCAGCTGATCCACTGCATTTCCATTGACAAAGCCAAGGAATCTATGTGCATTCAGGTTCCAATGGCACAGGTCAGGCACACTATGGCTGGGTAGATGATTGAATCCTGACAGATTCCAGCAGGTCCCAATAGGTGTGGTGGGTGTCCATAGTCATGTTTGGAGGCCTGTAGCTAGCTATTAATTGAGTAGGTGTTTTGTCAACTGTTAACTACGCTCGGGATGTTATTTATTTATTTTATTTATTTGACATTTGTTGACCGGGTTGGTCCATCTGGGCCGAGACCATTTTTCAGTGGAGACCCGGGGGGAAAAGCTCCAGAGTTACAAAATATATGCAAGTTACAAGAATAAAAACATTTGCAAATACACAAAAAAAAAAAACTAATAATGTAAAACAAGTATACAATGACAATACTGATTACAGATTATAAACATTGTTGGCTTGCTATGTACTTAAGGCAGATATTCTGGGAGAGATTGAATTTGAAGTAGAGAGAGGAAGCTAGTAAGGAGTGATTTGGTAGCAGTGAAGGAGAGATAAGAGTGCAACAGTAGTTGTTGACCATTCTACTGGTGAGGAGATAGATATAGTAAAGGACAGTTAGGGGTAGGAGTAGGGAAAGGTTTTAGTGGGAAAGAAGGGAGGGTGAGTTTGAAAGGTGTTAGGAACTAGTAGAAGAAAGAGAAGTGAGAGATTGGGCTGGAGAGGTGGGTTAGTTGGGGGTCTGACAACAGAGGCAGAGTTTATTTAAGCTAAGGTGATTTCTCACACTCTTTTTGAATAGAAGTTTGGATGTAGTGTTACGTATGTCTAGTGGGAGTTTATTCCAGTGTTGGCAGGGGAATAGCTGTGCAGGTTTTTGTCTATGTTGAGTTTGGGTTGGTTTATGGTCAGAAGGTGTTGCTCAGAGCTCTGGAGTGACCTAGTTGGGTGTAGGATGAGATGATGGGTGATATTGCGGGGCAGAGTGTGGGCTGGTATAGAATGGAATAGATTATTTGGAGCTGGGAGAGAGTAATGTTGTGAGGGAGCTCTAACCATTTCAGTTTTTGTAGAGCAAGACAGTTTTGAGAGCAGTAGGGAAGTTCAGTGGCAAATTTTGCTACTTTGTTAAAGGTGGATTCAAGTTTGGTCATAAGAGAGATCTGCCGGTTGGTGAGAATCTGAGAACCATAGAGAAGGGTTGGAAGAAGGTAGGCATGTGATAGAGCAATTTTTGCTTGAGGGGAGGGAAGGGTTTTGTTTCTGTAAAGAAGGCCGAGTTTTGCTGGGTTTTCTTGATGTTGTTAAATACATGCTGGCCAAATTTTAGCTGGTTGTCAATGATGACCCCAAGTAGTTTAGTGTGATTATCCACCATAATGGGTGTGTTGTGGGAGGAGATGGAGAAGTTTGGTTTCAGGTGGGTCATTGTTTTTGGACGAAAGAGGAGTTTGGTCTTTTTTGGGTTTAGGATTAGATGGATTTGGTTGAGCCAGGTCTCGACAGACAAGAAGGATTCCTGAGTTTTAGACTGGAGTAAGGGAAGTGTGTCTGCAATAGTGATGACTGTGGACTCATCAGCATATTGCATTAGGGATGAGTGAGGAGTAGAGCTAGATAACTGATTGGTGAAAATGTTGAAAAGCAGTGGTCCTAGGATTGATCCTTGGGGAACTCCCATCAGTACTGGAAGTTCTGGGGAGATAGCTGAATACCATTTGATGGACTGGGAGTGGTTACTGAGATAACTAGCGAACCAGGAAATAGTGGCAGGGGATAGGTTTAGGTGGGAGAGTTTCTCTAAGAGTTATGGGTGGTGGACAGTATCAAATGCTTTTGATAGATCAAACATGAGACAAGATGCAAGTTTATTTTGTTCCCTAGCTTGAGCAATAATATTTATGAAAGAGATGAGAGCTGTAGAAGTGCTATGGCCAGTACAGAAACCGTGTTGGGTGGGAGTAATTAAGTTGTCTTGGGTGAGGTGCTGGAGAATTTGTTTGTGAACACATTTTTCCTGGATCTTGGACAGGGGAGATAGCATTGCGATAGGTCTGTAGTTAGTAAGTTCAACGGAGTTACCTCCTTTGTGGATAGGTATAGTGTAAAACTTTTGCCAGATGACTGGGACTGTAGCTTCAGTAATAGATCTGTTTATAAGAATAGTGATGGTTAGGGCTATGGTGTTAGCAGTTAGTTTTAGAAAAAGTGGAGGGAGACCATCTATGGGGGGAGAGAAAGGTTTGAGCTTAAGGAGCAGTGATTTTATGTAAGAGGTAGATACTGTTTGTAGATTGAAAGTCATTGAGGGGTTAGGGTGATTGGGGGGCAGGAGGGGTGGTGTTGGTGTTGGCGTGGTTCATAAGTTTGCCATTGGACTCTATGAAGTAAGAGTTGAAGTTAGTAGCAGTTTGGAGAGGAGTAAGTGTGGGGTTTGGGTGGGGGAGTGGATGGGTTTCGTGGATATAGGATATTGTTTATAGTATGCCAGAATTTTTTGGGGTTGCAAAGGTGTGATTTAGGGGGGGGGTAGTAATTTTTATTGTCATCTTTGTTTGATTTCATAGCCTGGTTATGAAGTTGTCTGTATTGTTGTAGGTGAATGAGCAGTTTGGTTTTGATCCTGAGTTTCCATTGAGTATCACTCTGTGCCATTAGTGAAATTGGAGGGAGTAAGCCAAGGAGACACAGTGGATTTAATCCTAATCTTATGTAAGGGTGCCAGATGTCCATGTGACATACTTTTTGTCCAGCCTGGAGGTGTGTATGTGTATGCTAATGTTCAACACTCTACCTTCTGTGGCTTTGCAGGCCTCCATTTGTGGTCTACACGTATGATGAGATGAGAGACCTGGCAAGGTTGCTGTGCTCTCTACAGCTAGAAAGCAGGTGTCTGTGACTGCACAAATGTTAGCATCCTACAGGACAAGATACCCTTGCATTGACATGGGTGTCATGGTAAGACACCTAGCTGGTGTTAGAGCAAGGCATCTGCACAAAGGCGCACATCAGTTGTGGTCAAAGGCCAATAGTGTCACTTTATGAATCTAGCTGAAACACACATTTGCCAGCAAAGACGGTGTCATATTCACAGGTGTACTTGGCAGAATATGACATCTGACAATGAAATGTATGCTAATTTGTTATGACTGCAGTCTTTAATGGGTTGCCAGTGATGTGCCAGACAATACACTACTGTCTGAGGCATTGACTAAAAATATGAAGCAGACATGTGGTCAGTCTGCAAAACTCTGGATAGTTGTCATGTATGGGCTCAATATATCACATACAGTTCAATACACACATCTGTGCCTGTCATGTACTATCCACATACCCTATGTACATCTCTTACATTTGTAAGACAAGCATATGTATCAGAGTAGCATTCACAGGTGACATATGAGTAATTACACCATCCCAGGTAGAAGGCCTACCACTGACACACTCAGTATTGGACAACAGTGACTCCAGTAGTAGTCATACATGAGCTGACCTTTGCTGTGATGATTCAGGGCCCAGAGATGTTCTCCATGTCAATGCAGTCAGGGGAAGTGGTAATGGCCATAGGTGCTGGACAGCAGCTTGTGAGTCCAGCAGGTCTTGTTGTGGCCTAGTGTTTAATGTCCCATTTGACATCATTGCATCCCCCTTCTGCATTCCATTACATCCTTACATGATTGACGTACCTGTTATAGTGCTCAGGAGTTCCCTCACAACAATGCAAATAGTTAGGTTTGTGTAGTCGCAGTATGTCTTTGTGTAGATGGGTTGAGACCTGTGTTGCATAGGCAGAAGCTTGCCTTTTGTAGGTACTGCTCATGAGCAGGTGATGGTCTGTGCACCAATCGGTGTGTCTCACTTCCTATTTTCATCCAGAGCAGCTGTGCTGTCTTTTCATTTGCCAATGTCATAGCAACACAGTGCTATAATTACTGCCTTCATGTGTGCCTTGCCCCTTTTCCTTCCCTGTGTGGGGGACATTATGGAGGTGTGGGATCTGCAACTTCACAGACAGTATATGAGAATACGTCTCAGGAGAGGACATGTTGAGACAGCCCAGCAACATAGGGAACAAAGCTCCAGAGTTAGATACACATTGTAAGTCAGTAGTGCTGTTATACACATAGAGAGTTGCTAGTTTAACAGGGTTCATCTGGACATGCATTTTCTGTGTGACTTGATGTCTGAGAATTATATGTCTCTGACACACCTCTCAACTGTTCTGATGTCCACAGACTGCCCAGGTGTTTGCCTGTTATATTTGGTCTGTTCCTCAGACAACATCTGTTTTTGTGAAAGCAGTAGTATGATGTGAGGATTGTAGTCAGTAATTGTTGACATCCATTGGTGTTTCAGACATCATATCCTTCAGGGATGTTATGTTACAACAAATCCTGTGACACTGTCATCTGCGTCAGTTTGTAACACCATTATGTGAGATCTGTCCTTCTTTACAGCCCAGTGTCCCCCAAGTATGTCATGCTTTGTCTAGATGTCTTGCAGTAAGAGGGTCAGAGGTATGTGATATCATTATTTATTGACTGCACTCAAGGTATCATCCCATTGACTTAGCAGACTCCTTGGAGTGGTATGTGGCAGTGCCCATGAATATGGTCTCACACCCTGGACATTGTGTGGAAATCTGTACATGTGAGAGTTATGTATATCTGGCCATTGTGAAGCAGCTGCAAAGATTGTGTAGCAGTGTTGTGTGTTTATATTTGTTTGGCTGGGTAGGGAAGGTTGCAGATGTGAGTGTCACAGACACTTTTTCTATCTGACTGTCCATGCTGCTATGGCTGATGGTGGTCTATCAAGTGTGTATGTTTGTAGGGGCAGACTGAGGAAAGTCCTGTAACAACTCAGGATTCCCAGTACACTGTGATTTTGGCCAGTATCTATCAGTATATCGTGTGTCTGGGAATCAGGATATGTTCATTCAAACAGTTGTTCTACTCTAGAGTTCATTTGGGGTACTGGTATGTTGCTGTGACTGTGGTGCAAATGGTTTTGGATGGACATTTATGCACCACTATCTGCTTTTCTCTACAATTCCATCCCTGTTGCGCATGCTATATTTGGACATACATGGGAAATTGCCGAGAGCTGATTTGGGTTAGTGTCGTGTTGATCTTATTGTGGTTCAGAAGGTGCTGGGTAACATGGTTGATGGCTGTCATAGGTTTTTCATTTTTGTTACATGACTGCGGTCATACCTCTCCACTGTCCAGATGTCTAGACACTTTCCTGATGTGTGGTTCATATGTTTTGTCTGTTGGCCACAACAGTTGTGGGTTTCTGAGAAATCACTGGGATGATGTGAGCATTGACATCAGTAAATAGTGATATTCATTTGTGTTTCAGATCTGGAATAGAGATATATATATATATATATATATATATATATATATATATATATATATATATATATATATATATATATATATATATATATATATATATATATATATATAAATATATATATTGGTATCTATATCTTCTGCACACACTAAAATCTCTGGCCCTGGATCCCTCTTCCATAACCCTGTTTTTTCCCTATCTTGAACTTGGCAAAGCCGCGTTCTCTGGAAAAAAAAACTACTCTCCTCTCTCCTCCCTATTTCTTACCACAAGGGTCTATCCTAGGCCACTACCTATTTTCCATCTTTTCCATTATTATCAACCCAATCACCCCAACACCCACCTGCATACAATATACAGATGACTCCACCATTATTTGCTTTCTTCTCTTTCTCTACAACTGCTGAACTCAAAACAAAATAGTCTCTCTCAACTGTTGAACAGTGGTTCTCCAATCGCTGCCTACTCCTTAACCCTAAGAAACAAAAAATTATTACTTTTTTCACCTACATTAAATCAACTTATTAAACTTTGTGTTATACACAACTTGACAACACAATTATCTCTCCTGACAACAAATAAACTTCTCTTATTATTATTGATAACAATTCAACTATGATACCTCATCAGTCACAAAGTATATAAAAGCAGTTAATAAGAAAATAGGATCCCTGTACATAAAAGCACACCTCCTACCTGAACAGCAAGAACAAAACACACCTAACCTTCATACACCTAATCTCTTACCCTTAACTATGCCTCCCCATTTAATACTAATCTATCTAAAAAAAGTTACTAATCATCTGCCACTTTACATATCCCAATATTTAAACTTTTCCCAACCACCCCAGAAACCACACACAACAACAGAAACAATTACACACAAATTACACAACTAACAAGCTTACAAACACAAAAAATTTCAACAACTAAACACCAAAACAAACCAACCTTTACCTTGACTTAAATAACCACCAACTTGAACAACTCGTTCCTCTGATAAACTACTTAATAATAAACACAATCTGAATAATAACTTGTTAATATTACCCAAAACCTTTAATCAAATTTAAAAAACTCTTCTAACAATGGATCTAAAAATCTTCTTCTCTTCCATCTCTTCTTCTCCAACTTTGACACTTCTAAGACACTTTAATTTTTTATTACCAAATTTAACCAACCCTCTTTGGCTTTGCTCTTGTACCCTCTAAACCTTCCTCTTGTTCTTTACTTACTTATACCTTCAACTCTCACCTTACAAAAATTTTTCCCTTTACTCTGCAAATACTAAATTTTCTCTTTTTCCATTTTTTTTTATTCTTTTTTTTGCTAAGCTTTAACCTTAACTCTTAAACTTTCTAACTTTCCCTTTTTCCTCTTTCCATGAATTTTTTATAACTGGAACTATATATAACTATACGTTCTTCAATTTTATTTTATTTAATATTCTTTGATATATTAGTTTTCTTTCATTTTTTTTTTTTTTTTTTTTTTTAGCCTTTTAGCTTTTTTAATATATTTATATTTTTTTCATTTGTTTCTTTGCATTGCATAATTGCATTCCATTGTATTATTTGCATTTGTGTTTTTTTTTTTTGTAATTTTGTTTTTGTAAATTTTGCTTTTCTCTCTTGTTTTTCTCCTCTGCCTCCACTGAAAATGGACATAAATCCAAAATTTTTAGCCCAAAAATAAAAATAAAATAAATATATGCAGATCTATGTATATAACAGTACTACGGATATATAATCCCCCCTTATGTTGAATGACTGTTGTGCATGATATGTTTGTAAAAACATTGCAGATTCCTACAGCTCAGATGGTGTAGTAGTATGTTGCTGTGATCATTGTCCAAAGGGTGCTGGGTTCCAGACTAGGAGGTAATTACTTTTTTTTCATTAATGTTAAATGACCAGAATGAATTATATGTTTGTATAAGCATTACAGACTTTCACAGCTCAGATGGTATAGCGGTATGTTGCTGTTATTGTAGTGCACAGCATACTGGGTTTGAGACATGGCAGAGCTGGTTATTTTGTTGCTGGGCAGAGCAAGGGCCGATCGAGACAGAGTCATTAAGGCAGTTGTAAGTGGTTTTGTGTGGTGCTAAGCATTGCTAAGAGACGGTTAATAAACTCACTTAGCACTGCTCACACCCACTCTAATTTTCTTTAAAGGAAAGAAAAAAGGGTGATAGGAAAGTGGTGAAATGGGGGCAAGCAGAAGGTAAAACATTATGAAAGCAGCTAGCGATGTGCAGGATGGATGTAGAAAAGGACCATAGCTCTATATTTTTTTGGCAGCAACTGCTGTGCAGAGTAATCAGGGGTTGATTGATTATTTTTCACTGTATATAGTTGAAAAATGTAGAGCTATGTATGGGGCAATGTTTTTTTTTCAGGACAGATGCCCCTTGTTTTTTAATGTGAGAGTGGGATGTTGGGGAAGGGCTGTCAGTATGTTTGGGTAGGTAGGATGGGTGGGATAGGTTGCATTTTCAGACAGACAAGACACAAGACAGGAGTGGTATATGAGACATGAGGGGGTAAATACCTTTGACGGATGGGTGGTTGGGAACCCGAAGCCCATGAGCCTCCAAATGGATAAAGTGGGACTGTGGTCCCCACCCATGGGCAGCAACAACTGCTTCTTCACAGCCCTGAAGGTGGCTGTCCTGGGGGCTGAACAGGAGGGGCAGCCTGCCCCTTGTGGTGCATCAGGTGGCCCTCAATCTGGTGCAGCTGCCCACCTAACTCTGTTCAGAAGGCACTATGTATCAAACCCCGGACTTGATTGTGGGTGACAAGCTCCTGTCCATGCCTGCTCCTAGGGGGATGGGCCTCATCCCCTGAGGTGGTTCCACCCAAAGATGGTGCAGGATCAGCGAATGAGGAAAGCACGGGTTGGATCCTAGATGTGGTGGGGCCCGGCGCCATGGCCACATGAGGTGGGACAGGCAGATCTGCCAACATCTGCCTTCTCAAACGTGCTATGGTGTTGAGATTTTAAAGAATATGTAGGGTTAGTTGTGAACAAGACATTTCCAGATTAATTATAACAGCATGCATGGGTGTTCCAATTAACCCCATAAAACAGATTTGAAACAGTTGCATATCAAAATGAACATATCCATAAATGGAGCAACAGTATGCAGCATGCCAGTAACATTGATGGCAACAAGCCACTAACAATAGTATTTGAACAAGGTATGTTAACATGCAACCAATCAAATATATGAACAATAATAGAACACTAGTCCCAACATTAGGTTTGGAGTAAAACATACCCATAGTATATGAATTTTAGTATTTAACCAGATGAGGGATGGGGAGGTGAGACAAAAAGTCCATTAGCAACTATTTATGCTTCTATTATCCACAACAGTACTGCTCAATACTCTATGGGTCTGCCCCCACTTAATATCTGCCTATGACCCTTAGCTTCTGTAGCACAAACATACCTATTAGACTGTCAGCCTGAAATGGTATTGTGCATACTGTGACAACACTGGGTACATGACTAGACAGGACTCATACATGTTAGTGTTACATATCTGGCACAGAAGGGGTACCCTAAACTGCTGTTATGTAAGTGTCCTAATGGCATATTTAAACTGGTTTCCTATCTGTGTTCAGGGTTATTGGCAGCAGTGACCACTAGCTGTGACAACATGACACTTGAGAGACATGTATCAGGAAGAGTGCATGTTGTATGTACCTATCCTGCTGTAATTTGCAGGCATGTGGTGGGACAGTTGAACAGTTGTACACAGTTTATTAGTATACCCTTCACAGATCTACTACCAACATTTCCTTACCTGTACAACCTGTGAAGAAAATATCTGATAACACTACCTGACTGTCTTTACATTTATTCCTGATTCCTTGTGTGTAGATATGCACACATCTTAGTACCACTCTCCAGATTCGAACCATGTCGGTGTGTGCAAAATTAACAACTAAGCTATTTCTCATCACACAGAGCTACTAGGGAACTGCTCTTTTTGGTAACATTGGTTTCTGCCTAATAGTCTCTTGGTTAGACAGTCTGAACTTGTAATCTGGTCATGCATGCATGACAGATAGTTATTGTAGTGTGCATTAATCCTTTGGATTACTACAATCTGGAAAGCAAAGGTTAACACAAGGCAATGCTGGAGGGAACACAAATTGAAATTTTACACATTGCTATTCAAGGTTCAGAGCTTAGTGCAGTATATATTTCACATTTCAGTTATAGCTTGTTTTACAGCTCCACCATCTACGGTTTTCTTACAGCAGGTTCACAGAAGAAGCTCAGTTAATATATGCTGTCACAGAAACATTTGCTGTGAAGAATCTATATACATTCTAAATGCCTACAACAACATACCAGAATAAACACAACAGATATTTTAGGTAGTTTTATTGTACATCAATATTAGTCTGTCAAACATTTTTATTTATTCAGTTCACACAGTAACAGTATACCTACTAGCAGTAAGTAATGTACCCTTTCTTAGCTATTTGAACAGTATACTGCAAAATAGATTTGTACTCACCAGCATGTCGGTGCAGCTTCAGCAGTCTGTCACCATGGTCTTTGATGTTCATAGCCCTCATGTTACAGCTGTAGGGGAGAGAGCCAAATGCTATGCATACCTGTCTATCATATTCTCAAGCTAGTATTTGCTGCAAACTACTTGATACGTGATACTTTCTCACTGCTGGAGCATTCTGTGCCCATGCATCTTGAATCCACTAGGCCAAGAGCATCCCTTCCTCTGCTTTAGGTCAGCATAGTGGTGCCATATCTGCTCACCAGTCCGGGGGATGCCAGTAACACTGGTGAGATCATGTGCGAGATGGTCCCAGGCCTCCATTTTTTATTGTGAGCCCTGGTACAGGCCCTGCAACAGTCTCTCTTCATGATTTTCGACAAGGCATCCAGCCATGACCCTGGACTCCTGAATGTTCCAGCGCTGTGCCTGAAAGCATGCTCCCTCTCCAACACCAGACATGTTCCTGCAGAGATCAAACTAAACAGGTTATGACTGTTTTCCTGTCTGCACGGTTTAAATAATGCCATATACCTCCCCTTTGCCATCGTTGGACCATTTTGAAAATGCTGAGCACATCTTAGCAATGCACAAACCTGCTAAACTGGGCTGAACAGTGCTTAAAGGGGTAATTGCTGAGCACTGCTTAACAGTGAGCAAATCTGCTTATCTGAGCTACCTGCTGCTTAACAATCACATGTAAGTGATGCTTAAACCTGGTAAGCATAGCTGGGCATTGGTGACCATTGCTCACTTTTCATTTTAAAACAATGTCAGGATAATGGCTTCATTTAGTAGGTGTATTTGATTTACTTTACATAACATTCCTCTGTGTGCCTTCATTACATTAGAAAGGGGTGCGACTATACTGTATGGGACACTTGTGTATTCATGGGTGATTTTACATGTTACATGCACTCACACTTCCACTTTACACTAGCTACACTACCCTGGTTGACAAAAAACAGTTACTACATACTTTAAGTTTAAAAAAATAAATTTAACACTGCTTTCCTATAGAAAAGCGACTTACCTGTCTTGGTACTCAAACCATGAACAGCTGCATGAAAAGCCAGAACTCTAACCCCTACACTACTGCTGTTTAGGAATTTTAGCTCTATATTTCTATTTATCTCCTACGGGATGTTTAAGCAATCCTAAGCAGAGGGCCATAACGTGCACACCCACTTAGCTACGCTTAAACATTTCTTAGCATGTAAAAAAAAAAGACTTACTATGTTATATAGTGAATATTGAGGTTTTCTGGCAAGTCATTGAGGACTGCAGTCAGGAAATAATGGCATACATTTGACTTTCAGGCTTCTATCCCCCAGAAATGCATCCTAATGCATATCCTGTTTTCTATCAACTTTCTAAGTTTGTGTGGGCTATATTTACATAGTGCCCCTATTTTTAGTGCTTGGTCCCCCTATTATTTGTGTCTTTGTCCACACGGACTGCTGTCAGAGAATAATGGCATACATTTGACTTTCAGACTTCTATCCTTTGGACATTTATGGTAATGCATGACCTGTTTTCTATCAACTTTCTAAGTGTGTGAGGGCAATATTTAAGACATGTCCCTTTTTAGGACATTTTATCCCCCATTATTTGTGCATTTATTCACATTTCCTGCTTTGGCAGGTTGTGAAGTGTCATATGGCACTTTTACATTGCAGGGGGTGTGTCACAAAACCTGTCACAGGTCTATATTATAACATGTATGTCTTAAAACTTTGAATGTTATAATATCGAACTTTATGCACCGAACGCTGAAAATAGCAAAGCTGCAGAATATCGAATACTTTCCTAGGGAAAGTATTCAGTGGGCCATTTCTGCAGCTTCATTATTCCCTCAACTGTGGAGTGAAGGTTATGGACCGGGTTAAGGTAAGTGTGTGAACAGAATGGGTTAAAGTGAGTGTGTGATAGTTAAGGACCTTAAGGTTATGTAGCAGGTAAGGTGAGTGTGCGACAGGGACTTTAGGGTTAGGGAGCAGGTAAGGTGAGTGTGCGGTAGTTACGGACCTTAGGGTTGGTTTAAGGTAAGTGGATAGCTAGTAGTGTATGAATGGTTTAGTGTAGGGTTTTGTGAAGTGCATGTGTGTGGATTATTTATTTTGGTGTGCTTGTGTTATGTGTATGTTTGTCAGAACAGAAAATTTTTTCCTTGGGAAAAAAATTTGCTATTCTAAGTGTTTCATGTTATATCTTTCAATCTAAATGGTTCGAAATTATAACATTCGAAGCTTTAAGACTTCGATGTTATAATATAGACCCACCTGTCACACACTACCTACATTGTTTGCCTGCTCCCATATGTATTTCAGTGTCTGCAGACACTGAAATGATCATTTATTTAATTTCAGTGTCTGCGGACACTGAAATACTGACATAATATTAGAGAAATTCTCTAATATTATGCTGGATCATGTTTAGAATGTGCCATACTGCACTTTCTGAGTGCAGGGGATGTGTTTGTAGTCCGTGCACTACTTAAACCTGCCCACTACACTCATTCACACTCCATGTCCATTTAGCCTAAACAACAGCGCATCTTCATGAATATGCAAGGTGTGCTGCTGTGGCTACATGGACACAAACCACTCCATGCAGGAATAGCACTATTCCTGCATGGAGTTTATTGAATTCCCGGGATTGTAAAACTTCAGTTTGTAATTCCAGGGACGTCTCCTCTTAACCACCAAGAAATTCATGTGGATATCTAAGTTAACCAATCTAGAAAAAGATTTGGCAGAAATGAATTGCATACACACCCCAGTATCTTAGAAAATGGTTTCAGTACTGGTTAGTTGTGTTCATTTAATTCACAACATACTGGTGGTATTATCTCCTAGAACAGATAAGATACACTGATCAGAGCTAAAATATTTCATATAAAAGAATGTTAGAAGGCTGTCCCAAATATTATGCGAAATTTAGCACTTAACTCTTTATGTGCCCAGGATATTACAAATATAAACATTGTTTGTCATATTATGTAAGGATATTCATTTGAGTTAGGATCAGAATTCTTGAAAGCCTACATGTCACTTTAAGCTCATTTGCAAAATGAGCAGCTGTTTGCAATTCAGGAAATACCTGTAAAAATCTGTGATGGCTGCAAAAGAGGAGTTAGCAGTCAAATATGCTAATGACAGTATAAATAGCTTTAGTACATGCTAACAAAGCAATAAATCATAGTAGAGTGATTCAGAAACGTGAAATGAGTGCAAACACATCATACTAGCTTTAGCTTTGAAGTGTAAGACATTCTAGAATATAACAATGGGGAAACTGTAAAATGTGAGGGTTGCTGCAGCGATTATAAAGTTGTATGTCCAACAGGTTCTCTTGCAAGGTGCTACGACTGCCAGACATTGGACTAGAAGTTGTTGATTGTTCAGACTACATTTGACCTGTCATAGACTCAATGAAATTGAAAGAATAGATGACTACTGGGTGGACAGAGATACTATAGAACAAATAGTGGACATATGGCTGAGCCAGATATGGAAATAAGTTACATAAGTAAAGCCAGTGATAGAATGCAGAAGTCCAGGATATCAACCAATGACAGAAGAAATGTAGGAAAAAGTGGGGGCTAGAAAAGATTGACCAGAATAAAATGGAATACTGAAACAACCACTGAGTTGTAGATACAAACGACAACACTAGATAATCCAGCAGAATTTATTGTAGCAAAAATTCTGTGTATGTAGAAAAAAATACAAATCTCTCTCTCTTGCGGCTCGGACAAATGCCTTTTACAGAGTACAAAATCATATTCCCATAATGCATATATTTATACAAAAAACATTAAATAAAACCAATTAAACAATAAAACAATTACATAATTATAACACCCATTTCCAATTAAGTTCCCTGTTTAACACCTTTGGGAACAGGATACCAAACTTCAAGATAAAATTTGCTTCCTTTTGAAGCAACTTACTTTTTAAACATATACCTGGAACATTTTTAACTTTTTCTATAAAAGTGCCTTTTAAATTTTTACCATCAGTATCATGGCACATCTTAAAATGTAGTCCCAAGTGGCTCTCTAACTTTTGATTTTTAATATTCCTAAAATGTTCTAGAAATCTAACAGGAAAACTCCATTCTGTTTCCCCTATATAAAACAAATTACATTCACATTTTAGAACATAGATAACTCCTTCTGTGTTACAACTATATACATCACATGAAAAGTACATTTGTCCATTAATATAGTCAAAAAAGGAGTAGTAAAATTACATATTGAACAATGTCCACAGGGTTTCAAACCAAACTCATATATAGATTTCCTAGGCACTTCTATTGGGGTACAAACTGAGCATGATCCAACATGTCTTTAATACTTTTACCACGTCTATAAGAGACAATAGGTTTTTAAGGTAAAAGTTCCCCAAAAAGCTTGTCCTGCAGCAAAAAATTCCAATAGAACATAATTGTTTCTAGTAATTTTTCTGAAAACACATTACATGTAGTCACAAAAAAACATTTTTTCCACAATTTTATCATAGTTTCATAGTATAGTACTAGGCTATCTGCCCTGGGGCATTTGTAAGCCTAGCCATAGTGATGTGGCTTTTGCCACCCCATGAAATGGTACAAAAATGTACAGAATAAATCTAGAATATTGTGCCTCTGTCTAGTAGTGACACAATGAAGGTCCCCTTATATAATAGAATTAGTTTACTGTGCCCCTGTCTAGCAGTGACACAGATGTGACCCCTGGGGTAAACTTACGATCTCCCATCCACTCATCAAGATTTCTCTTGAAGAGAGTCAGTGAGGGGCTCTGACTAATATGAACTGGGATCCTGTTCCAAAGCATGGGAAGCCTCTGGATTATGAATCTATCCCTCCAGCATGTCCTATTCATACTTGTGCTGAGGTTTAAGTCTTTAGCTCTCGTGGTCCTGATGGATTTGGATTTTTTGAGGTGGAGCATGTCCATCAGATCCTGATTGGACATGGCCTTGTCGTCAGGCAGAGATCACCTCTGAGCAGGCAGTATGCTACTGAATAGAGCTGAAGTTTCTTTAGTCTGGCAGAATAAGACATATGTTGGAGACCCTTGATCCTTTTGGTGAGGTACTTTTGTGGTCTCTCCAGCTGTTGCAAATGCCGGGTGAGGTACATACCAAATGGGGCATTGTACTCAATCATGGGTCTGATGAGGGAGGAATATAGGGTACAATGACATCCTTGGATCTGGATGTGAATCCCTTCATGATGAGGTGTGCAAGGTAGAATGTTTTTCTAACCACTTTGGCAACGTGGGTGTCAAATGAGAGGTCACTGTCTACTTGGGTCCCTAGGTCTCTGATTACTTTTTCCATACTCAGTGGGTTGCTGTCTATGTGATAATTTGTGGGTACTTTGTTTTTTCCAAAAGGGATGACTATACATTTTTTGGCATTTAGTTTAAGGCCGTAACTATGGCACCAGTTGTTCGTTTCAGTGAGGCCTTTTCGTAGGATGTGTGTGTCTGCTGGTGTATCGACTATGGCGCCTAGTTTGCAGTCATCTGTGAACTTTGTCAGCCACAGCCCTCCCATGTTTGCTTTAACATCTGAGAAATAAATGCCGAACAAGAGGGGTCCCAGGACAGATCCCTGTGGGACACTACTTGTGACTGGCTTTGAGTCTGACATTGCTCCAGCGATTTTAACTTTATGGGTTCTGTCCTTTAGCCAGTTTGCAACCCATCTAGTGACATAAGGGTTTACTTTTAAGCTGTTTAGCTTATCTATGATGCCTGAGTGGGGTATTGTGTCGAAGGCCTTAGCCAAGTCCAGGTATGCTGTATGGACTGCTTTGCCCTCATCAATGGCTCTAGTGACTGTTTCAAAAAGTCAACCAGGTTTAAAAGGCAGGATCTGCCCTTTACAAAGCCGAACTGGGTGGGGTCAAGTGTCTGTAGGTCCCCTATGTCTCTGTTTATGAGTTCCATAATGATTCTTTCCATAGCTTTGCAGACCAGGCTAGTTAAGCTTATGGGGTTGTAGTTTCCAGGGTCTGTAGAGGCACCCCCCCTTGTGGAGTGGGACCACTGTTGCTGTACGCCAGTGTTCAGGTACATATCCCGAAGTAAGGCTAAGGTTAAATAGCATTTTTATGTGTGGGTTTAGCTCCTCTTGGAGTTCACCTAACACGCACCCTGGGATACCATCAGATCCCATTGATGCTGTGTTTTTTGCTTTGTTTAGGGCGATTCTCACTTGGACATCTGAGATGACAGGGAGATTACATTCAGCTGGGATAAGTATTTCTTCTTTTGGGGTGAAGGAGGGAGAAATTTGCACTGAACCTGTCAGCCAGAATGTTAGCAATATCTGTGGGTTCAGTGTATTTTTGTTCTTGTGAACCAACTCTGAGCATATCTGAGGGTTTCCGCCCAGGTTTCTAATATAGCTGAAGAAGGCTTTGTGGTTATCTTTAGTGTCCTTAGCGATTTTTCTCTCAAAGTTTGCCTTGGATGTTTTATGAGAGAACATAGTTTTCTGCTAATGTTGATCAGAGATGTCTTCCCTTCATGGGATTTCACTCTGACGTGCAGTAGCTTCCTTCTTTTGTTATACAATTTGCTTATGGCTGAGGTCCACCAGACAGGACGCTTACATTTGGTGGAGAGGGACTTGGATTTGTTTGGGATTGCATGATCCATGCATTCTTGGAGATGTCCATAGAAAGCATTTGTGAAGGATTTGTCATTGTGGGATGTGGTATCCACTGGCACAGTGGGCTTAAAGGATACCATCTCAGTCTTAAGAAGAGTGAAGTCTGCTTTTGAGAAGTTTTTCACTGTGGTCTTTTGTGCTGGGGGTGGAGGTGGGATATGTATATCCAGGGTGATTAGTTTGTGGTCAGATCTCACTAGTGAGGGGTATACTTCGTGTGGAGCATTTTGTCCCCATGTTTGTGATGATCAGGTCTAGTATATTATCTCCCGTAGTGGGAGAGGTGGCTAGTTGTTCCAGTGCATTTGAATTTATGAATTCCAGGAACCTTTGGGCTAGGGTATTAGGGCTAGAATAATGTACCCAATCTATGTTTGGGTAGTTGAAGTCTCCCAGTATGATGGTATTTTGTGATACATTCATATCCTCCAATGTCTTCAGGAAGGCTGAGTGGGGTTCTTGAGATTGGGAGGGTAGTCTGTAACATGCTACCAGTTGTATAGCAGTTTTGCCTATGGTTAGTTGCACCTGTATGGTCTCTGATGCTTCATGTGTTGCTACTAACCTGGAGGTGTGGGTGTCCTTTATGAATATGGACACTCCCTCCCTTTGTGGTTCAGCCCGGTTTTGGGGCGGAAAGCATGATACAAGGTATAGCCTGGTAGCTCTGGGGTGCTCTCAGGAGCCTTGAAGCAGGTTTCAGTTACTGCACAGACGGCGATGTTCTCCATGCTGAGGAGTGCATCAAGTGCCTGCATGTTGAGATTTAGACTTCTGGCATTGAGCAGCATTACCCTTAGTTTTTTCCATTTTTGTTTTCTAAGAAGGTGGGTTTGTCTTTTGAGCCTTGCCTAAAAAGGCACTATGGGGGTGGCAAGAGCCTTAGACAATATCCGGAAGCCCAGTGGTGACAGGTGTAAGCCATCCCTTGAGCAGCGTGGCTTGTCCAACATATCATCCCAGGCAGACAGACATTGGATCCCCTTAGAATGACACCAGTACTTGAGCCAATTGTTAAAGCTGATCATCTTGTCTTTGTATTGTGGTATCATTCTTGGTGAGGGCAAGATGCTGCTCAGGGTCAGGGTCATACCAGCCTGGGCTACATAATCGGACAGCTCCTCTATGTCTCTTTTCATGTAGTCCAGGGAGGTACGTCTCAGGTCATTCACACCAGCATGGATAATGACGGAGTCATATTTGTACTTGCTTTGGAGTGACCTGAGTGCGTGTGTTATGTGGCGGATCCTAGCTCCTGATAGACAGCTCACAGTCACCTTCTCCTTGTTCAGCCTGGTCAGTGGGACATCAGTGTGTCTGACTATGGAGTCACCTATTACTAATGTATCAGGCAAGGTGTTTGGCCTTAAGGGCTGCGATTGGTCAACACACTGATTTATTGAAGTATGTGTTGCATGTGTTTTGTTTTGAGGTGGTGGATTTTTGGATGTCTGCTTTGGGAGCCTCTGTTGTTTTGGTAAATTTTTTATTAGAGCCTCCGAGTATGTCTTTGTGTTTTTATGTGTTTGGTTTGCAGTTGTGGTAGGTCTATGTGGGACTGGGATTGTTGTGTGTGTGGTTGCCATCTCCTTCTGTCTGGTCATGCCAGCCCTGAGTTGAGAGAGTTCAGCCTCTAGTTTGGCTATATAGTTGCATCTCTCACATGTATTTGTGTTTGTTGGGAGGAGGAGAGGGTTGTCTGTGTACATGAGACAATTGTAGCATTGTCTCAAGATACCCAGATTGACCAGCTGAACTGGAAACGACGCCAGTAATCTACCACTCGACATGCTAGAACAGTATAAGGGAGTGGTATACCTTTAAGGGAAGTGGATATTCACAGGGGTGATAAGTAGATGTAGTGCTTTACTTAGTACGAGAGTGCTTACTTAGTAGAGAGGTATTGAGAACAAGTGCTAGGCTTATAATACAGTGAGTAGTCTGGTTATACTAACAGATGAGCTTCCTTAAGGGAAAATTTGAAGAGCAGACTTGGCAGAGCCAGAAAAAGTTTAACCTTGTTTAACTGGCGCTGTGCTATGCGCACGACCGCTCAAAGCCGTGCAAACGTGGATTTTAAACAGTGAACTACAAAAGAGCTAGAAATGGTCCAAAACAACCAATTACTACAGCTTCTTGTGCTGAGGTCACTTCCCCCAAGGACAGGTAGGCTGCTCAGGGCTCCCCACTCCCACTGGTGAGCAAAGAAACTTCCTTCTATCCAAGTAAGGTAATGGACAACACAGGAACTACACCACAGCCCAGAATACAGCAATGCCTTTAAACTGGTCTAAACTAGTCGAGGAAGGCGGGAAAACAAGGATTATTTTTTTGATTTTTGTTTTTGGTAGAAACACACAGAAAATGCAGAAACAGTGATAAATTAGTTACACAGGCTAGCACACTTTAGTGGGCAGCCTCCACAGTTAAATTAAACAAACAAACAAGCAAACTTTCGATCAAATTCGACTAAAATGTAACTTTAAGTGCAGATTTTAAAATAATGCAGCAATCAGTTAAAAAACAGTTCAGGCTAGTTCAAGGTAAGCTACAGAAGCTATTTCAAGTGAAAAAAAAAAACAAAGATACTTAAATCCAGAAGGTAGTCGCTTTTCTGAGTTCCCTGCTGCTAGGACCACTCTGTAAACCCACGTGGAGCTTGTCTGAGCAGTATGGCCAGAAAAAAACGCCCAGAGGCGGATTTTAAACAGTGAACTACAAAAGAGCTAGAAATGGTCCAAAACAACCAATTACTACAGCTTCTTGTGCTGAGGTCACTTCCCCAAGGACAGGTAGGCTGCTCAAGGCTCCCCACTCCCACTGGTGAGCAAAGAAACTTCCTTCTATCCAAGTAAGGTAATGGACAACACAGGAACTACACCACAGCCCAGAATACAGCAATGCCTGTAAACTGGTCTAAACTAGTCGAGGAAGGCAGGAAAACAAGGATTATTTTTTTTGTTTTTTTTTGTTTTTTTTTGGTAGAAACACACAGAAAATGCAGAAACAGTGATAAATTAGTTACACAGGCTAGCACACTTTTGTGGGCAGCCTCCACAGTTAAATTAAACAAACAAACAAGCAAACTTTCAATCAAATTCGACTAAAATGTAACTTTAAGTGCAGATTTTAAAATAATGCAGCAATCAGTTAAAAAATAGTTCAGGCTAGTTCAAGGTAAGCTACAGAAGCTAGTCCAAGTGAAAAAAAAGCAAAGATCACTTACATTTCTGTCTGGTTTACCATTATATTTATTAGAACTTGTACAGCAGTAAACCTGCAACAACCGGTTCCTACCTACCTGTATAGAATGAGTGCTACAGCCCCTTTTCTCAAATGTATCACATGTTTTAGACACTTCATCCAAAAGTTCTTTACTATCATTTGTTAACCTACTAATACGTAAAGTACAGTTTTGTACCTACCATAAATGTAGATGTTCGAGGATCTCCATTGCTGCAGTCCTTACATATGGGTACTCCGCTGCCCACCATCGGCCCGAATACCAAAGGGCTAGAACCGGCGTTGATCATCGGCACCCGAGACTGACATCAGTATGTGCCAGTACAAATGTGCATGACCGACGCCATAACCTCAGTCTTTCTTGCCCCAGACGTCAGAATGCAAAAAACACCACCCAAACCCCAATCTAAAAAGAAAAAAGGGGGAAGGAGGGAGGGAATTGACTGCAGCAATGGAGATCCTCGAACATCTACATTTATGGTAGGTACAAAACTGTACTATGTTCTTCGTCTCCCATTGCTGCAGTCCTTACATATGGGTAGAATCCCAGAGCAACGGAAAAAAGGGAGGCTGGCCAACTAAATAGCATCAGGGGCTGCTAACGTGCCCTGTAAGATTGCAGTGGCAAACCCAGCCCTAGACCTAGAATAAAGAGGTAAATGATAATGCTTTGTAAAGGTATGTACAGAACTCCAAGTAGCTGCCTCTGGAATGTCTTTAGTAGCTACTCCTCTCAAAAAAGCTGTAGAGGTGGCCGTAGCCCTAGTAGAATGAGGCCTGATCCCAACTGGAACACCCTTGCCATGATGAGAGTAACAAAAAGCAATACAATGGCCAATCCACTTGGAAATAGTCTGTTTCGAGACAGCCTTCCCTCGTGAAGTCAAAGCAAACGAAACAAATAATTGTTGAGATCTTCTGAACTCTTTGGTTCTGCTCAAATAATACCTTAACTGCCTATGTACATCCAAAGAATGCAAAACGTTTTCCCCTTCATTTTGGGGGTTAGCATAAAAAGTAGGCAAATGTATAGATTGGTTCAATGCCACATTAGAAATCACTTTAGGCAGAAAAGTAGGATTAGTACGCAAGGAAACTCTGTCATTGTGAAAAATCAGAAAAGGTTCCACTGCCATGAGGGCCTGTAATTCAGATACCCTTCTAGCAGAAGTAACAGCCAATAAAAAAGCAGTCTTCCAAGACAACAACTGCAATTCAGCTGTAGCTGCAGGTTCAAAAGGAGGCAGAGACAGCTTTTCCAAAACAAAATTAAGATCCCAGGTAGGAGTAGGAGTCCTCTGTGGGGGTCTTATATTCTTTGCCCCTCTAAGAAACTGTTTAACCAATGGATGTGAAAATAAAGGAGGGTCACAATCATAGTGAGCAGAAATAGCTGCAGCATGCACTTTTACAGAAGAGAAGGACAAACCCTTGTCCAATAAAATAGTCAAATATTGCAATGTACAACTCAAATTAGGCAATGCCTTTAGCTGAACTCCAAAGAAAAAATCTCTTCCATTTACCAGCATAAACTTTTCGAGTACTAGGACGCCTGGCTTCCAAAATAACATCCAAAACTTGTTGAGGGAGCTGAAGGCCATCCTTCTCTAAAACAGAATGCGCCAGGCTGTCAGGTGTAGGGATTGCACCCTGACATTGAGAAAATGATTGTTTTCCTGAGACAATAAGTGAGGAATCTGTGGTAATGGCCAAGGTGTCCCATGAATTAAGCTCCTCAACAGAGGGTACCAATGCTGACGAGGCCAATCCGGTGCTATAAGGATCGGGGTTTTTTCCAATGGGTCCCAGGACAGATCCCTGAGGGACACCACTTGTGACTGGCTTTGAGTCTGACATTGCTCAGCGATTTTAACTTTATGGGTTCTGTCCTTTAGCCAGTTTGCAACCCATCTAGTGACATAAGGGTTTACTTTTTAAGCTGTTTAGCCTATCTATGATGCCTGAGTGTGGTATTGTGTCGAAGGCCTTAGCCAAGTCCAGGTATGCTGTATGGACTGCTTTGCCCTCATCAATGGCTCTAGTGACTGTTTCAAAAGTCAACCAGGTTTAAAAGGCAGGAACTGCCCTTTACAAAAGCCGAACTGGGTGGGGTCAAGTGTCTATGCGTCCCTATGTCTCTGTTTATGAGTTCCATAATGATTCTTTCCATAGCTTTGCAGACCAGGCTAGTTAAGCTTATGGGGTTGTAGTTTCAGGGTCTGTAGAGGCACCCCTTGTGGAGTGGGACCACTGTTGCTGTCGCCAGTGTTCAGGTACATATCCGAGTAAGGCTAAGGTTAAATAGCATTTTATGTGTGGGTTTAGCTCCTCTTGGAGTCCACGTAACCACGCACCCGGGATACTGTCAGGTCCCATTGATGCTGTGTTTTTGCTTTGTTTAGGGCGGTTCTCACTTGGACATCTGAGATGACAGGAGATTACATTCAGCTGGGATAAGTATTTCTTCTTTTGGGGGTGAAGGAGGGAGAAATTTGCACTGAACCTGTCAGCCAGAATGTTAGCAATATCTGTAGGTTCAGTGTATTTTGTTGTTGTGAACCAACTCTGAGCATATCTGAGGGTTTCAGCCCAGGTTTCTAATATAGCTGAAGAAGGCTTTGTGGTTATCTTTAGTGTCCTTAGCGATTTTTCTCTCAAAGTTTGCCTTGGATGTTTTATGAGAGAACATAGTTTTCTGCTAATGTTGATCAGAGATGTCTTCCCTTCATGGGATTTCACTCTGACGTGCAGTAGCTTCCTTCTTTGTTATACAATTTGTTAATGGCTGAGGTCCACCAGACAGGACGCTTACATTTGGTGGAGAGGGACTTGGATTTGTTTGGGATTGCATGATCCATGCATTCTTGGAGATGTCCATAGAAAGCATTTGTGAAGGATTTGTCATTGTGGGATGTGGTATCCACTGGCACAGTGGGCTTAAAGGATACCATCTCAGTCTTAAGAAGAGTGAAGTCTGCTTTTGAGAAGTTTTTCACTGTGGTCTTTTGTGCTGAGGTGGAGGTGGAATATGTATATCCAGGGTGATTAGTTTGTGGTCAGATCTCACTAGTGAGGGGTATACTTCCGGTGTGGAGCATTTTGTCCCCATGTTTGTGATGATCAGGTCTAGTATATTATCTCCCTAGTGGGAGAGGTGACTAGTTGTTCCAGTGCATTTGAATTTATGAATTCCAGGAACCTTTGGGCTAGGGTATTAGGGCTAGAATAATGTACCCAATCTATGTTTGGGTAGTTGAAGTCTCCCAGTATGATGGTATTTTGTGATACATTCATATCCTCCAATGTCTTCAGGAAGGCTGAGTGGGGTTCTTGAGATTGGGAGGGTGGTCTGTAACATGCTACCAGTTGTATAGCAGTTTTGCCTATGGCTAGTTGCACCTGTATGGTCTCTGATGCTTCATGTGTTGCTACTAACCTGGAGGTGTGGGTGTCCTTTATGAATATGGACACTCCCCCTCCCTTTGTGGTTCAGCCCGGGTTTTGGGGCTGGAAAGCATGATACAAGGTATAGCCTGGTAGCTCTGGGGTGCTCTCAGGAGCCTTGAACCAGGTTTCAGTTACTGCACAGACGTCGATGTTCTCCATGCTGAGGAGTGCATCAAGTGCCTGCATCTTGAGATTTAGACTTCTGGCATTGAGCAGCATTACCCTTAGTTTTTTTCCATTTTTGTTTTCTAAGGAGGTGGGTTTGTCTTTTGAGCCTTGCCTAAAAACAGCACTATGGGGGTGGCAAGAGCCTTAGCCAATATCCGGAAGCCCAGTGGTGACAGGTGTAAGCCATCCCTTGCGAAGCAGCGTGGCTTGTCCAACATATCATCCCAGGCAGACAGACATTGGATCCCCTTAGAATGACACCAGTACTTGAGCCAATTGTTAAAGCTGATCATCTTGTCTTTGTATTGTGATATCATTCTTGGTGAGGGCAAGATGCTGCTCAGGGTCAGGGTCATACCAGCCTGGGCTACATAATCGGAGACTATGTCTCTTTTCATGTAGTCCAGGGAGGTACGTCTCAGGTCATTCACACCAGCATGGACAATGACAGAGTCATATTTGTACTTGCTTTGGAGTGACCTGAGTGCGTGTGTTATGTGGCAGATCCTAGCTCCCGATAGACAGATCACAGTCACCTTATCCTTGTTCAGCCTGGTCAGTGGGACATCAGTGTGTCTGACTATGGAGTCACCTATTACTAGTGTATCAGGCAAGGTGTTTGGCCTTAAGGGCTGCGATTGGTCAACACACTGATTTATTGAAGTATGTGTTGCATGTGTTTTGTTTTGAGGTGGTGGATTTTTGGATGTCTGCTTTGGGAGCCTCTGTTGTTTTGGTAAGTTTTTTATTAGAGCCTCCGAGTATGTCTTTGTGTTTTTATGTGCTTGGTTTGCAGTTGTGGTAGGTCTATGTGGGACTGGGATTGTTGTGTGTGTGGTTGCCATCTCCTTCTGTCTGGTCATGCCAGCCCTGTGTTGAGAGAGTTCAGCCTCTAGTTTGGCTATATAGTTGCATCTCTCACATGTATTTGTGTTTGTTGGGAGGAGGAGAGGGTTGTCTGTGTACATGAGACAATTGTAGCATTGTCTCAAGATACCCAGATTGACCAGCTGAACTGGAGACGACACCAGTAATCTACCACTCGACATGCTAGAACAGTATAAGGGAGTGGTATACCTTTAAGGGAAGTGGATATTCACAGGAGTGGCAAGTAGATGTAGTGCTTTACTTAGTACAAGAGTGCTTACTTAGTAGAGAAGTATTAAGAACAAGTGCTAGGCTTATAATACAGTGAGTAGTCTGGTTATACTAAGAATAGAGCTTCCTTAAGGGAAAATTTGAAGAGCAGACTTGGCGGAGCCAGAAAAAGTTTAACCTTGTTTAACAGGCGCTGCGCTATGCGCACGACTGCGCAAAGCCATGCAAACATGGATTTTAAAAAGTGAACTACAAAAGAGCTAGAAATGGTCCAAAACAACCAATTGCTACAGCTTCTTGTGCTGAGGTCACTTCCCTCAAGGACAGGTAGGCTGCTCAAGGCTCCCCACTCCCACTGGTGAGCAAAGAAACTTCCTTCTATCCAAGTAAGGTAATGGACAACACAGGAACTACACCACAGCCCAGAATACAGCAATGCCTTTAAACTGGTCTAAACTAGTCGAGGAAGGCGGGAAAACAAGGATTATTTTTTTGTTTTTTTGGGTTTTTTTGGTAGAAACACACAGAAAATGCAGAAACAGTGATAAATTAGTTACACAGGCTAGCACACTTTAGTGGGCAGCCTCCACAGTTAAATTAAACAAACAAACAAGCAAACTTTCAATCAAATTCGACTAAAATGTAACTTTAAGTGAAGATTTTAAAATAATGCAGCAATCAGTTAAAAAACAGTTCAGGCTAGTTCAAGGTAAGCTACAGAAGCTATTCCAAGTGAAAAAAAAAAAACAAAGATACTTAAATCCAGAAGGTAGCCGCTTTTCTGAGTTCCCTGCTGCTAGGACCACTCTGTAAACCCACGTGGAGGTTGTCTGAGCAGTATAGCCACAAAATAATGCCCAGAGGCGGATTTTAGTGAACTACAAAAGAGCTAGAAATGGTCCAAAACAACCAATTACTACAGCTTCTTGTGCTGAGGTCACTTCCCCCAAGGACAGGTAGGCTGCTCAAGGCTCCCCACTCCCACTGGTGAGCAAAGAAACTTCCTTCTATCCAAGTAAGGTAATGGACAACACAGGAACTACACCACAGCCCAGAATACAGCAATGCCTGTAAATTGGTCTAAACTAGTCGAGGAAGGTGGGAAAACAAGGATTATTTTTTTTGTTTTTTTGGTAGAAACACACAGAAAATGCAGAAACAGTGATAAATTAGTTACACAGGCTAGCACACTTTAGTGGGCAGCCTCCACAGTTAAATTAAACAAACAAATAAGCAAACTTTTGATCACATTCGACGAAAATGTAACTTTAAGTGCAGATTTTAAAATAATGCAGCAATCAGTTAAAAAACAGTTCAGACTAGTTCAAGGTAAGCTACAGAAGCTAGTCCAAGTGAAAAAAAGCAAAGATCACTTACATTTCTGTCTGGTTTACCATTATATTTATTAGAACTAGTACAGTAGTAACCCTGCAACAACCGGTTCCTACCTACCTGTATAGAGTGAGTGCTACAGCCCCTTTTCTCAAATGTATCACATGTTTTAGACACTTCATCCAAAAGTTCTTTACTATCATTTGTTAACCTACTAATACGTAACAATTCATTATAGGGAAGTGCACTAATCCAGTGCGGTGGACGACAACTAGTTCCATCCAGAAAATGATTAATATTATCAAATTTCTGATGAACATTGGTTTTAATATTTCCCCTTTCTTCATCTAAGTTAACATCTAAAAAGAGATTTTCTCCACATTGTAAACCAGCAAAGTTTATACCAAACCTGTTTTTATCAAGTCCCTGAACAAATAAAGTCAGCATGCATCTGCCCCCCACACATAAAAAAAATTAAATCATCTATGTAACGATAATACTTTAATACATGATGTTGAAAAAAGTCCATTCTACAAAGATGTTCTACTTCAAATAGTCCCATAAAAAGGTTTCCATACATGGAAGCGAAAACCGCCCCCATCGCTGTACCTTTAATTTATTGATATAAAGTACCATTAAATTCAAAGAAATTATTTGTGGGGCAAAAATGGACCAGGTCAATCAGGTAATAGGACAATGGAGTTTCCCCTAAGAAAAACTGTAATACTTTAAAGGAATACTGTCTGGCTAACAAAGAGGCTAATAGACGAGATGCAATGGCAAAGAACAAGACATCAGAGGCATTCTGCCAGCTTGTGGAAATTAACTCAGTAGATGGTACAAAGAAACTCTATTTGGTTACAAAGGAAAGGAAAGATAAAGAAAAAAAGAGTCATGCCAGCAACAACATGCACACCAGTCCGCAGGACATCAAAGACAGATTGAAGGAGTACTTCCAGCAATTTTGGATGAAGAAAACTCCACAGAAGCTGTACTGCCCTGTATTGACACAGCCTACAGTGAAAGAAGAGAAGCAAACCCTAGAAGAAATGAGACTAGCACTAAGGATAATGAAGTCAGGGAAAGCAGCAGTCCCAGATGACGTCACAGCAGATATGGTCAAGATTTTAGATAAGATGGGGATAAATGGCTCATAAGCATTATGGACAGAAATGTGTTTCCCAGATGACTGCAGAATAAGCATACTAGTACCAGGAAAGAGTCACCATCATGCAAAATTTCGATATTAAAGTACATTTTCCTGAGGTGCTAGGTGATGTAGACTGCACCCGCATTGAAATAAAGGCTTCACCTGGTAAAATGGAAAGGGGTACATAAGAAGACATTTTAAGAAGGTTTGTGGTCTGCACTCTTGTGGAAGGAGAGGCTGGATTCTGCCCCTCTGAGCTGGGAATTTCTGGTCACAGGCTTATTGTGCCTGCTTATTCGACCTGGTTCTTTCTGAAACTGGTGCGCCTTGTTGCTGTAGCATAGGACCAGATTCAGGCCTGCTGAATCTAGCTTTGTTTGTATAACTTGAGCACTGATCCAGGCCATTTTTATTAGGGAAGGTTCCTTTGCACCCTTGTAGTGGGAGTGTGAAGTTAGAACTTGTCTGATTGAGGACTGCTGGAACAGGGCTCAGTTTTGAGGTTTTTTTTCTGGTTAATTGGGAAACTTGTTTAAATCAGATTGTTAATTTTCTATTGTTCTATGCACTTTATTCATCTGCTTTTACTGTATTTGTGTTTCTTCCTACTTTATTACTAGGGGCATTGACTACAACTCTAAACTGAGATATATAACAATAAGCATCTTTTTATGCGCATTTAAAGTGTTTTTTGATTGTATCTGCTTTATTTTCTGAAAAAAAAAAAAAATATATATATATATATATATATATATATATATATATATATATATATATATATATATATATATATACATGTTTCCTGCATTTCTAGGCTAGTATAGTCCAGTTTTCAGGTTAGTGCTGAATTCAGGGCTGTGTTACAGATCTCTGTGTTTGCCCATACCTTAATTGGATAGAAGGGAGTTTCTCTGTTCACCTGTCAGAGAGGGGAGCTTTGAGCAGCCTATTTGTCCCTGGAAGAGTTGTTTCAGGTTAGAAAGTAGTAGTTTATGGGCCATTTTGGGCTAATTTCTATCTCTTTTATTTAACTGCTATAAAAACCTCATTTGGCTGGTTTTGCGTGCCGGGCAGTGCCGGATAGCTAGGGTATAACTATTCCCAGCTCCACAAAGCCTCCTCTTCAATTTTTCCCTTGGAATTAGACAAACTTTCAACTTAAACACTCAAGCCATTCATTTCTCAGCCCAGCACTTGCTCAAAACTCATAGCAAGCACTTATAAACCCTAGCACTACAGAAGGACAAGGCTCTCTATACGACCTTATCAGCCATTCAGTAAAACAGTTTACTGTACCTATCCAGGCATGTCCAAAGGGCAGTTTCAGGTGTACTCTCCAGTTCAACTGGTGAATCTGGGCATTTTGAGGCAATGTAACAACTGCCTCATGCACACAGACAACCCTCTCCTCCTACCCAAACACTAATACATGCGAGAGATGCAATTATACAGCCAACAGGCTAAGCTCTCTCAACCTAAGACTGGATCAGACAATCAAGAGGAGAAGGGAAATACTGGCATCACACCACCAGTCTCACATAGACCCATTATACCAGCACCGGTAAAAACACACGTAAATACATGAAAACATACTCGGAGGCTCTAAATAAAAATCTGCAAAAGCAACAGAGCCCTCCAAAGCAGACATCCAAGCAACTTCCACCCCCAACACAAACCATGAAACACATACTTCACAAAACCAGTGTGCCATGCAATCACAGCCCTCTAGGCAAAATAACATATCCAACATACTAGTAATAGGTGACTCTATAATCAGGCACACTGACATCCCACTCACTAGGCTGAATAAGGAGAAGGTTACTGTTAGCTGCCTGTCGGGTGCCAGGATCTACCACATAACACAAGCACTCAGGTCACTCCAGAACAAGTATAAATAAGACTCTGTCATTGTCCATGTTGGTGTGAATAACCTGAGCCGTATCTCCCTGGACTACATGAAAAGAGACATGGAAGAGCTATCTGATCACGTAGCCCAGGCCAGTATTACACTGACCCCGAGTAACATCCTGCCCTCACCAAGAATTATACCACGGTATAAAGAAAAAATAATAAATTTCAACAATTGGCTAAGTTTCTGGTGTCATTCAAAGGAGATACAGTGTTTGCCTGGGATGACATGCTCGACAAGCCACGCTGCTTCACTAGAGACGGCTTGCACCTGTCACCCATAGGCTTTCAAATACTGGCCAAGGCTCTTGTCACCCCCATATTGCCTTTTTTAGACAAGGCTCAAAAGACAAACCCATTGCCATAAATAGCACAAGTAACAAAAATCTGAGGGTAATACTACTCAATGCCAGAAGTCAAAACCTCAAAATGCACATACTCGAGGCACTCCTCAGTATGGAGAGAATCGATATATGTGCAGTAACAGAAGCCTGGTTTAAGGCTGCAGAGAGCACCCCAGCACTACCAGGCTATAACTCATACAATACATTTTGGCCACATAACCCGGACCAAAATAAAAAAGGTGAGGGAGTATCCATATTCATCAAGGATACCCACACCTCCAGGTTAGTGGCACAGCACGATGCTTCAGAGATTATCCACGTGCAACTAACAATGGGCAAAACTGCAATTCAAATTGTAGCTTGCTACAGATCACCCACCATGTCCCAGGACCCCCATTCTGCATTTCTGGAAATACTGGATAACATAAAGGTCCTACCTAGCACCCTAATATTGGGTAATTTCAACTACCCAAACATTAACTGGGAGAACTACTCAAGTACTAACTCCCTTGCCCAACATTTCCTAGAATTTATAAACTCAAATGCACTGGAACAACTGATCAACACTCCCACCAGAGGTGACAATATATTGGACCTGGTCATCACCAACGTGGGCGACCGGTGTTCCACACCGGAGGTCATCCCCTCAGTGGTTAGATCTGACCATAAAGAAATCACTTTGAATACCCACATTCCACCCCCACCCCTAGACAAGGAAACCACTGTGAAAAACTTTTCAAAAGCAAACTTCACCTTACTTAAGATGGAGGTATAAAGTTTCAAAGCCTCCATGCTAGATGATAATGCTGTCCAAGCTGCAAAATCCTTTACTAATGCATTCTAAGGGCAGCTACAAGAATGCATGGATCGTGCTATCCCAAGCAAAACCAAGACTCACTCCTCCAAGAAAAGGAAACAAGTCTGGTGGACCCCTGCCATAAACAAGCTATACAATAGAAGGAAAAAACTAGTACAGAAAAGAGTAAAATCCCAAGAAGGGAAGACATCCCTGATCAGTATCAACAAGAAACTATGATCCTTCATAAAATCGTTTAAGGCAAGCTTTGAAAGAAAACTTGCCAAGGACTCCAAAGATAACCCCAAGGCATTTTTTAGCTATGTCAAGAATCTAAGTGGCAATGCTCAGAGTTAGTGCAGAATGGCACAGAATACACTGAACCAACCAATATTGCCAACATCCTGGCAGACAGGTTCAGTGCAAACTTCACCCCCCCCTCACCCCCAAAAGGGCCCATAACCATACCAGACGAATGTAGAGTCCCTGTAATCACAGGCACTCAGGTTAAAATAGCCCTCTCCAAAGCCAAAAACACAGCATCAGTGGGACCGGATGGTGTCCCAGGCTGTGTTCTACACAAGATCAAAGATGAATTAACCCCTCACCTAAACACACTGTTCAAACTCAGCCTCTCCGCAGGCTACGTACCCATAGAGTGGTGCACAGCAACATTTATTCTGCTCCACAAAGGTGGAGTCACAACAGACCCTGGGAACTATCATCCTATAAGCCTGACTAGCTTGGTCTGCAAGGCTATGGAGCGCATCATCATGGAACTCATTAACAGAGACTTTGGGAACCTCCAAACATTGAACCCTACCCAGTTCAGCTTCGTTAAGGTCAGATCATGCCTCTTAAATCTGGTGGACTTCTTTGAGACAGTTACCAAGACTATAGATGAGGGAAAGGTGGTACACACAGCCTACCTAGACCTCGCAAAGGCCTTCGACACCATTCCCCATTCTAGTATTATAGACAAGCTCACCACCCTGAACATAAACCCCTATGTCACAAGATGGGTTGCCAATTGGCTCACAGACAGAACCAACATGGTGAGTGTTGTGGAGCTAGGTCTGACTCTAAACCGGTTACAAGTGGCGTTCCCCAGGGCTCAGTCCTAGGACCCCTCCTGTTCGGCATATACTTCTCAGAGGTACAGACAAGCACAGGAGGACTATGGCTGACCAAGTTTGCAGACGACCGCAAACTAGGGACTATAACTGACTCACTGGCTGACACAGACATCCTTCAAAAGGGTCTCACTAAGACGGATATCTGGTGTCAAATCATGGCCTCAAGCTAAATGCCAATAAGTGCATAGTTATTCCCTTTGGAAATAACAAAGTACCCACAAACTACCACATAGGTGGTAGACCCCTAAATATATTAAATGTAAAAAGTGATCTGGGGACCCAAGTAGATAGTAATCTCTCCTTTGATAATCACATTGCCAAAGTGGTTAGAAAATCCTTCTATTTTGCCCACCTAATCAAAAAAGGGTTTGCATCCAGATCAAAAGAGGTCATTGTGCCCCTCTACTCATCACTCATCAGACCCATCATAGAGTACAATGCCCCATTTATGATGTACCTTACAAGACACCTGTAACAGCTGGAAAGACCACAGAAGTACCTCACCAAGAGGATCACTGGCCTCAAACAGATGCCCTATGCAACTCGACTGAAGAAACTCCAACTGCACTCAGTAGCATACCGCCTGCTCAGAGGTGATCTCTGCCTGACATATAAGGCCATGTCCGACCCAGAATTGATGGACATGCTCCACCTCAAGAAAACCTTATCCCCTCGAGCCACATGCTCTAGGGATCTAAACCTCACCACCACAATAAATAGGACGCACTGGAGGGATAGATTCCTGTCCCAGAGACTTCCCATGCTTTGGAACAAGATTCCAATCTACATTAGGCAGAGCTCCTCGCTAGCACTCTTCAAGAGAAACCTTGACGAGTGGATGGGAAACAGAAAGTTTACCCCAGGGATCACTTCAGTGGATCTGCTGGACAGAGACACAGGGAACTAATCTAAGGGGGGGTGCAAAAACTAACACATTCTGGCTAGGCTTATAACCGCCTTTGTGCAGATAGCCTAGTACCTACCTATGAACCTATGAACCTAAGAAAAGACTATCACTCATTCAACTGTCAGGTGGTTTGTAATGCACATGGTATCATCTATAATGTGTGCGCAGGTCCCTCTGGCAGTTTCCATGACTCACACACAGGGCAGATCTGTGACATGTACCCAAGATTTTCAACAGGTGATTTTTCCACATGGGCATAAAGAAGGGGATGTAGGATATGCACTTGAAACTTAGCTCATGACATTTTTGAGAAACCTACATAACCCTACTGAATAAGGTGACAACAATGCACATACACAGACTAAAACTATCATAGAGAGCATATCTGGCCTGCTCAAATGATGCCTGTAATGTCTACATACATCTGGAGGTTCCCTTCAATATGGCACCACCACCTCAGCCAAAATACATGATAACTATGTGATAACCTGAGGGCTATATTATAACATCCAAATTCAAAAATTTCAAATGTTATAATATTGAACCCTTTAGTGCAAAAGCAGAGAATAGCGAAGGCTTGGAACATCAAAATTTATACGTAGGGTAAGATTTTGGTGGTCTGTGGCTTCGCTATTTACAGCAGTGTGGTGCGATGGTTACAGACCGGTTTTAGGGAAGTGAGCAAATGGAGGTTACGGATTGGGTTCAGGTAAGTGTAGTGCAATGGTTACGGACCGGGTTAAAGTAAGTGAGCGAACGTACTGGGTTATGGTGAGTGTGCGGTACTTAGGGACTTTAGGGTTAGGGCACGGGTGATGTGTGTGCGCGGTAGTGACAGACTTTAAGGTTAGGGGCGGGTTAAGTGAGTTAGGGCTAGGGCGCAGGTCAGGTAAATGTGTGATTGTGTAGACGTGAGGGTTAGGGTGGAGTAGGTGAGTTAGGGTTAGGGACCGGGTAGGGTGAGTGTGCAATAGTTAGGGACCTTAGGGTTAGGGTTGGGTTAAGGTAAGTGGGTAGCTAGTGGTGTATGTCTGGTTTAGTGTAGGGTTTCATGAAGTGTATGTGTGTGGATTATTTATTTTGGTGTGCTTGAGTTGTGTGTATGTTTGTCGGAACAGCAAATATTTTCCCTGGGAAAAAAATTTGCTATTCTGACTGTTCGGTTTTCTGGTGTTTCTACTGAATGGGGTCGATATTATAACATTCGATGTTTTTAGACTTTGATGTTATAATATAGACCCGATAAAATGGTACATTGCTGTCTAAATGTAAGTTTCAGAAGTTCAAAGCTGAATACATGTGCTTGACTTCTTATGACTTACTTTGTAAATGTTCATCTGGGAAAACCTATTAATCATGTCAATGTTTCAAAGTAATGCCATAGGTGAAAGGTCCAAATCAAGAGAAGGTGATGTCTCTATGAAAGCAGAGATCATTAATATCAACATTTTACTTGTATAAGCCCATAAAGTTGAGAAATCATTACAGTGATTTATGATTATTAATTTTTTGGTATCATTCTTCGCACAAAGGTTGGCATTGTACATCAGTGCCCATATGTATGACCATGGCTTCAGTGGAATATATTTTTCATTAGCCCAAGTGTGCTTTGTACTGATAGATACTGTGTAGGATTTCAGCTCCTGTATAATCCCTTCTCCAGTATGTGTTATAACATAAATGCAACATGAAGTCAGTGAAAATAACAGGTCATGAGACAAAGTCAACAATTCTAAACTTGTTACTCTTTGCATGGTAGTTGGCTTGAAACTCTGACAGTATGCAGGCATAAATGTTGAGAACTGGCACTTCACATCCTATTGCAAAACCTTAGAAAACAATTACTCGTGGACTAAGAATTTACCATCACCCACTCAAGTCAGCTTGGCTTTGGTATGTATCAACAGATATAGAATATAGAAATCAATGCAATGGAAAAGTTTCCAGAGGAGTACATATTTGCTTCAAAACATTGCTCCAATAAAATAATGCTTCAAAGTGCAACAGATACAGTGTTGCCAGAAGTAGGTCTATAACCAGTCCCTTTCAGAATAGTATACCTCAACTAATACACCAGATACATCAGTTAGCCTGTGGCATAATAGTTAATACACAAAATAAAGAAGTTCAGGTCCTTTTTTCATGGGTTCATTTCCAAGATGGTATCATTCACAGTTATTAACATTTTATGCCCCAAGGCATTGTGTAATACTTAAACAAAACTTACATAAAGACAATACTGACAATCACATCAGTGAGATTTTCATGTCATATTTGCTCATGACAATGTTCATCCTATGGATGCTAACAACCATCATAGAAAACATTCCAATGGCGGCAGTACATCATTTGAAATGCAATTGAGTTATCAACATAAACCAGCAGTTGCTACAGTCACTGCATAGCTTTTGTATCTACACTGAGCAGCACACATTGGCAAGTCTTGCTGCTGTGTTTGTCACCTAAAGCGGACATTGAATAAATCATATCCATATTTAATTATTTTTAATTTCTGTGCTTTCTGTTGTGCAAATGCAGTTGTTGGGTTTGTCCATTGCTGAGCACAAGCTGGTACACATGAGATTTGAAGTGGGTTACAATTTTCTGCCATTTTTCCTGATATATTTGAGAAGACACAGCAGGTGTAGTGCTCCATTTAGAGCACAAAGGTGGTATCAGGAGGAATCCAAGATTTTTGCTGCTCCCTTCATTACAACTTACAGCCAAAGGCTGTTCTAGTAAGGATACATTGGTTTACAGTACAAGGCCAAAGCTAGGAATGGTTTGGACAAGCTGTCACCAGTACAACTGACATCCCTTGCACTGGAGAACAATGCCATCACCATTTTACCTCCTTCACTTAAAGAGGAATATTATAAAACCCATGATCCACCTGAACTGAGTAAGTATACTGGCCCATTACCAGGCAATGCAGCGCAATGAATTCTCAACACAAACAGATGTCCATTATTTTTTATTTTGTAATTCTTCTGTTCTGAGTACTTTCTGCAGAGATAGGAGGAACTAGGGAGGTGCATTAGGAGAGTCTACAATGCCTCAGTGACTTTGAAATCATTTTATCATTCTATGACTTCAGTACATAATTGCACGATACAGTCAAAATGAGTATATGCATACTCTATATATGCAAACTATACATGCATGAATGAATACTTCTTAAACATAACTGGTGTTTAAGTCAAATAAGATGTTTCTGGATTCATATCCAACCAACAGCAATTATTTATTTATTTATTTGACATTTGTTGACTGGGAAAGTCTGACTGGGCAGGTGCCCTTTTTCAGCAGAGGCCCGGGGGGGGGGGGGAGCTCCACATTACAACAGCACAAAAAATGATAATATAATGCAAATAAGAAAATACTGGTAACACATCTATAATTACAGAAGAAAACAAAATGAAAAAATAATAAATATACAGAGAGTGAGGATAACAGATAACAGTAGAGAAAAAAAAAGAAACAGCAAAAGTCTTATTGGGGCTATTTAAAGAGAAATTTGACTTAAGAGAAGGAGTTGGGGTGAAGGGTAAGTGAGTAGGGAGAAAGCAGTAATGGAGTAGGGACAGGGTTCAGGTGGGATGGTCACAATAACATAACCAGGTACTGTTTAGATGTTGTTTGGGTGTTTTCTTGAACTCATGGACAATGATAGTATTTTGGAGGGTCATGAGAAGCTTGTTCTATTGGGCAGCTCAAGAAGAGCTGTAACGATTTTGTCCAATTAATTTCTCAGGTTTGTGAATCTGTAATAGACATTGCTCAGAGATTCTGGAGGAACTGGGGGTGGGTACAGAGAGAGATTAGTGTAGAGATACTAGAGCAGGAGGATGGTTTGTTCAGGATAGAGTAGGTGATGAGAAGTTGAGTAAATAAGAGTTGGTTAGGAAGCTCTAGCCAGCTGAGCATCCTCAGATCATGGCAGTGGTGAGATTTCAAAGGCAGATTAGCAGCAAATCTGGCTACTTTGTTGTTGATGATTCCTAAGTTTGAGAGAAGTAAAGACTGTAAGTTAGTAAGAATTTGAGAACCATAGAAGAGGTTGGGGAAAAAGTAAGCATGTGCGAGTGAGGTTCTAGATTCAGGGGTGAGGAATCTTCTATTTTGATATAATAGGTCAAGCTTTTGGCAGGTTTTCTTAATATAGTGATGTACATGCAGATCAAATTTGAGCTGGTCATCTATGGTACCACAAAAGAGCTTTGTATGTGTTTCATGGGTGATGGTAGTGTTATTCAGTGAAGAGATGGTAAAAGATGATTTAAGGTGGCAGAGGAATTTAGGGAGGAAGAGGAGGAGTTTTATTTTTTGGGGGTTGAGTATGAGATAGTTGTTAGTAAGCCAGGATTCAGTGAAGCTGAAGGATTTCTGTGAGAGAGTGAGCAAGTCAGTAGGGTTGTTAGCGATGGAGATGATAGTGGAGTCATCTGCATAATGTATAAGAGAAGACTGGGGACAAGATTGGTGCAGTTGGTTGGTAAAGATATTAAAGAGAAGTGGACCTAAAATTGAGGAGAAAGGGAGAGAGGGCAGGCAGCCATTTGACAGATTGCTGCCTGTCTGTGAGGTGGCTGTTAAATGAAGGGAATGTTTCTGTAGACAGGCTGAGTTGAGACAGTTTGGAGAGGAGGATGTGATGAGAGACAGTGTCAAAGGTTTAAGAGAGGTCTAAAAAAAGACACAACACTAGTTTATTGTTATCTCTGGCAAAGGAAATGGAGTTAGCAAAGGAGATGAGAGCAGTAGTAGTACTATGGTGGGGGAGGAAGCCATGCTGAGTAGGGGTGATCAGGTTTTGATGAGTAAGATAGGCTAAGAATCGTCTGTGAACATAGTGTTCAAGCATTTTGGAGAGGGGAGAGAGTATGGCTATAGGATGAAAATTAGAGAGTTTTGTGAAATTCCCTCCATTGTGGATTGGTATTATGTGGATTTTTCCCAGATAATAGGGACAGTGGCTTCCCTAATTGAGCGATTTATGTGGATGAAGACTGGCTACGCTATAGATTTGGCAGCAGTCTTTAGGAAGAGAGGTGAGAATTTATCTGTTGATGGGGAACATCGTTTTAGTTTAAGGAGAAGTTTTTTTTTTATTATAGCTGGTAGGAACTGGTAGTTGAGGGATGGTAGAGGGTGATAGATTGGGTGGATTGGAAGTCCGCATAACTGAAATGATGGAATCAATGAAGTATGAGTTAAAGAGTGTTGCAGTTTCTAGAGGTGTATTTGGGGAGGGGCTGGGTGTAGCAGGATTGCATGGGTGGAGAATCTGATTGATAATATTCCAAAACTTTTGGGGGAGTCTGGGTGTAGTACTTTTGGGTGTGTGGTAGAAGTTGTTTTGTCATTGATAATGTGCTTTTTAGTCAGATTGTGGAATTCCCTATGTTTTTGCAAGTTGTTGGGAGATTTGGTTTTGGTCCAGAGTGTGCATGCATTAGCTCTTCTGTGTATTAGAGACCTAGTAGAGTTAGTGAGCCAAGGAGACCACCAAGATTTGATTCTGACCATTCTGGGTGGGACAAGGCAGTTAAGTGTGTTAAGCAAGATGGAATTAAATTGAAGTACTGCTTCATCTAGAGGTAGGGTTGATAGGAATGACCAGTCTATTGCTAGGAGAGAGTAGTTAAAAGTCTCATGGTAAAAGTTAGTTAGCTTTTGGCATTCTTTAAATTTGTGAGGTCAAGAGTAATGGGAGGAGAATCTTTGAATGCATATTGGACTGTGTTCACTTATGGAATCTGGTAATGATTTAAGGTAGTGATAGAGGTGAGGATCAGAAACAAGAATCCAATCAATGATGGAGCTTGAATTAGTGGGCTTATGATGAAAAGTGGGAGAAGAGATAAGTTGAGTGAATCCGTACAGGTTTATGCTAGCAGTAGGGGAGTTGGAATGGAGGGTTAGCCAATTAATGTTGCTATCACCAAGAATTATGGTCTCATTGGGTATATTGTCAGACATCCAGTGGAGAATCTGTTCAAATAAGAGTATGTTATCTTCTTGGGGTATGTAGATCGGGACTATTGTTAGGGTTTTGTGGAAGATGGGTTTATAATTTTCCATAATGAGTTCTGCTAGGTGAAAAGGGGGTAGAGGATTAGATGGAGGAGTTAAGATTAAGAGGTCTGAGTAAACAATGGCAACACCTCCACAGTTTATGTAGTCAGTAGAATGTTGTATCCTGGGGGAAGAAATTCATTGTCTGTTTTGTGTGGTTTTAGCCATGTTTCAGAGAGTGTAAATATATTAACAAAAAAATTGCCTATCTACAAGTGGAATTCTGTTGTCTTATTAAGGATACTATGGATGTTAATGGAGTAAAAGGATAGATATTTGGGGTTAAAGTTATATGTATACAAGAGGGTTGGATAGTCTGAAGTTGATGGCTTAATACTGAGGCTGGAGTTGGGATGAATGTCAACTGAGAGTTGGAGAGTGTTGAAGGGGTGCAGGAGAAGTTTGATAAAGGGATAGAAAAATATAAATTTTTGTTTGGTTCTGTATAGTGATGAGAACATAGGCAGTAATTTAATTTTGGGAAGTGTAAGTTCAGTACAGGAAAAAGTGAGGATGATATGGGAGAGAAGCAATGAGTATATGAGTGTGTAGTGTAGTGAGAGGAGGTTGGGGAGCAAGGATGCAGGATTAGCAGAGTGTGATATGAGTTGAGGTTGGAAAGGAGTAGTAGAAGAGAGGATGTGAGGATGGTGAGAAGAAAGGATGAGAGGAGAAGAAGAAACATAATGGAAGTTAAGAAAAGAGTGTTGCAAGAGAGTGGTGAGAGTGTGATTGGGGGAGGTTTGTATAAGTGCAAAAGATTGGAGAGGGCAGGGGAGTAGTGGGTGGGGAAGGGTGGAGTGAGGTGTAATGTATAGAGATGTAGGAGGGAAGTAGATCATAGAATCATAGGATCATAGGAAGTTACTAGGCTATTGGCCCTGAGCCCCTTACAGGCAGAGCCAAGAATTTATCCCATGTTCCAACAAGTCAGCACCCTATTCAGCTATTCAGCAGGGACATAGGTGGAATGGGAGGGATAGGACTTGATTAGTTAAGATGCACAGGAAGTTAGAGTGTAGAGGGGTGGAGTCAAGATGAATAGCTATAAAGGAAATTGAAGCAGGGGTGGGTGAGAATGGGAGGAGGCAGGGGAGCAGACTGAGCTCAGGCCTAGCAAGGGCAAAAAGAGCAGGCTGACCCAGAACTAGTATCTAACTAGAAAGAAAAACAATCAGGTAGGGATGTAGGAAGTAGTTTTCAGTAAGGTGCAGAACTGTTCAAGATTACATTAATAGCTAACAGAAATCTATTACAGGCAAATGATAAGAGAAATAAAGAATGTAATTTAAGAAGTCAGTATCTGTATCAGTATATGTTAATTAATTGGCCTGCTTTAAAATGTTATTATTCTTCAATCAATAACTAAGAATAACATTTTATTCATGGACATTTTATGAGTTGTAATGCATAAAAACATATGTAGCCATCATACTAATTGCATAATGTGTATAATATCGAAGAGATTGATGTGTACTTTAACATGTGTATGACTTCACATTCATGTATGCAGGTGACAGTTCTAAATAGTCATGTGGGAATATGTATAGACTAGGCTATATTACAATTACATGACATTTATGATATATTTTTATGTTGTCTCCCTTTCTGTTTTGGTTTAATGGCATTTAGACTATAATTCCTGCTACAGCATAAAAGATCAGTATTGGGAGCTGCAATGGCCAGAGGTGCTTGGAACACCATCCACCCACAGGTGGCTTTGGTTGCACCACCACAGGCAGCACATGCACCAAACACTTCTTGGTCACAACCTGACAACATTACCTGCACAACTCCTGCACTACCTGCACCAACAGTGTCTTGTATCTCTTCTCTGTAAACTACTGCATTTTTCCTCTATGGCATCAGCAGTCAATAAACACCTCACACCTTTATAGAGTACAGACCTAGATAGGCAGGGGTTTGAATCTGATAATGTATGCATGTAAGACAATAGTGACAGACAGAACTGGGTTATCTGACTAGTGGTGCTATGGCATACAAATAGGGTTAAAGGTTTTTGAGTCCCATAATTCATTTTACAGGAGGCATAACCATTGCTACAGACTGCTGATGTAATCCCTTCAAATGTGTGCTTCATGACGTTTCAGATATGGTTCTTTCTGTGGTGTTAGTGGTCTATATACATCTTTATGAAGTGTGTAAAAAATGCTAAAAGGCAGGGTCAGCATCTCAAAAACAATTATTATTTATAGTTTGACTTATAAACATATACAATATGGGAGGGAAAGGCCAGTTTTTGAAATCCCAATAATGGAAGCCATATGCATTCAAACACAATGCTCAAGTTATTCCTTCATGTATGTTTTCTGTCTAATGTGACATGAAATCTTGTATGGGTTCATCAGCTGGTGGAGAGGTCAAGAGGAAATTGAAGTACATTGCATACGTTCGAATCCAGTGGTATTCACTTTTTAATATTTTGTTCACAATATGGTGGTTATGGACAAGAATGGCATATTCAACAGATTTTGATGCGTGTCATGTTACATACAGGCAACAAAGTGTTATAGGACTTGTGTTATTATAGTTTGTTATGGTTTTGGGTTTTGTATGTGAGGTTCATCCAGTAATTGCTGAACTTCCTTATGAGCATGTTCAGTATAATTACATACTTCTTTGCATGATGTTTAGCACAATGCACATTAATTAATCAATGTTGTGGAGTAGTTAGTCATTTGTTGTTTCTTGCCCTTTTTTCTTCACCAATGTACCTAACATTACCAGTGAAGTTCCCACATGTGCAGTATTTTATTCAATGAAATTTACATCTGCATCTACCTTTTTTGTACACTTGTATTATTAGGCTTCCTCTATCTTATATGTATTCAAATTTGCTTGTCTGTTGTTGTCCCATGCAAATGTCCTAACCTAATGAATTCTGTTTTGACTATATTCTTTAGATTTCACTGTGGACACAAGTACCATCTTACCTCAACATGCCTGCTAGTAGTTGTTGAGGGTTTCAACAGGGGCTGCCCAATATGTACAGCAGTTTGCAGTCTTGCATATTCGATCAGCACTGTTGCTCGACATGCACAGTCGGCCAATCGTGTTTACTTTCGATCAATGTGTATGTGTTATTAATCAATCCCCAGGTAAAGCTGACACAAATGCAGGCCAGGAATAGATGTGAAATGTCAGCTATAGATGATATGGGCTGATTTTATTTCAATACCATTGTACGGACCACAGTTTCAGGTTCTGCATGTGTATACTAAAGCTTTTCTAATATATGCCATTTCCATTTTTTTTCTCCTTCTTTCTTAACAGTTTTCTATGATTTCATTCTAAATGGATGCCAATTATTTTTTTTAAATTGCAGTATTGTTTTCTTTGAGTAGGTGGGAATGATTAAAAATTGCTTCCTATTTTAAAATGAAATGTTTTTATTATTTTATGAGACTTCTCTTCTGTTACAGTAAAATGCCCATATTGGTCTTTACTATCGTAAAGGTACATTTACATTAAATGTGAATTAATTTCTGAGATCAAATGCCATTATCTTTCCCTTTTTCAAAGAGCAGTATGCATAATGACAATTAGATTAATAAATAATCTTTTTAACATATATTAGAATATGATACATGTGATTCTTTTACTCACTTACTATGTAACATAAGAAACTACCAATAATATTATGAACAGGAAAACACCTATGTGAATTACAACACTGAACATGTATTAAAGTTAATTAAAATGTTTTAATATAACTGACAAAATGTTGGATTTTCATTTGCTTACAGAATGTTTTATGAAAAATGCATTCCATTTGGGACTTGCATTACTTTCTTTAAATAAGACCGGTGCAAATTAATAATGGTTGACTCTGAATGCTGTTCATTCACACAGTAGAAGTAAGGAGTTCTACTTTGGGAATTGCACTTAGGAATGCAAAGCAAGAGTCACAATGTATTTTATAGATAATTAATTACATTCCTCTTCATAATGCATTATAAATGTGTTAACTGGCATGCTATGCCACAACAAAGGCTAAAAATATAACTCTTGCCTGAAAGGGGGATTGTATTATTCTAGGACATGCATAATAAACATTTTGCACCAGAAGATGTAGTTTTAAACATAAAGATGCAACAAGGTTGCACATATAAAATCACAAAATATTTTACATATGATTTATCACTTATTAAGGATCTTTACTAATATTTCTTAGTCCTCAGGTGACTGTTTGATTATGTATGCAATAACTGTACTGAGAAGAACTAGGCAGCTTTACAGTGTAATTGATTTTAATTAACCTACAGTGTCAGGAAGTGTAGAGGGCTGTCTTGTATTCTAAACCACCTGTTTGGATAAATGTTACAGTGCTGATATTGTAGTGAAACCCAAGGCAAAGCAGCATTCCTTGAGTTATAGACTTTGGAAGAGACATTAAGCATGCAATAATGCCCAACAAGGTGTGAGGTTTGACGCTGCAGGCAGAGGGCCTCTACACACTGGAAGGGCATTAATTACACATTAACACACCTTGGAGGGCATTATTGATCTTAGAGAATGGGGTCTCTGTAAAATTGTTGTGTTTTACTTAATTATATATGTATTTTTTATTACTATTTTTTTAGTATATTTTTGATGTAAAATAGTTCCTCCACCTAATGTTTCACAGTTTCAGACTTGCTGTAGTATATGTTAATGGTGTTGGATGAAGCATTATGCATCCAAAGTATAACATTTAAAAAAATAACAAGGCATTTACTTTATTTTTTGGTCCCTTACTCCTAAATTGATTGGTTGGCAGTCATTAAAGATTGAAATGACTAAATAATGACATATATTTCAGCTTCAGACTTTTATTTCCTTTAGAAAAGTCATGCTGACATAAATCCTTTACTTAAGTAACTTTGTAATTTTATAATGATTAAAATCTGTTTCTGTTTAGAGCCTTTGTTCCCTGTTTATTTTAGGCTTTATCCAGACTTCTTCAGCTGAAAGGTACAGTGGTATGAAAACCTCTTTACTGCTGCTGCCAGTAGCCATCTCACTCACTCACTCACTCACTCACTCACTCACTCACTCACTCACTCACTCACTCACTCACTCACTCACTCACACACACACACACACACACACACACACACACACATAAACTCTCTCTCTCTTTTGCTTTCATGCATACATTCACTCACATAAACCGACAGTAATACAAACACACATATGCACACACACACATAAACACTTTTTTCTGATTCATTCATTTTCGATCATCTCTTTCCCTCTCTCTCTTTCCCTTACTTTCATACATACATACATACACCCTCACAGACACATACACATGCACACACTTTTTATTTTACACTCATTAAACAGCAGAAGTGCTGCTTAGTCAGTGTAAAATAGTAGCTCAACTGATCCCTCTCACACTCATACCTACATACACTCTCACTCACAGACACATACATACACAATTTTTTTATTTTACTTAATTATTTTTTACATTTTACACTAGCGAAACAGCAGAAGTGCTGCTTAGTGAGTGTAAAATAATGGCGGCCATTATATTTTTCCTGCCCAAGCTCCATGGCGACTTGATATGCTGCCATGAAGCAATGGATGTTTAGCCAGTGATGGCTAATTCGGGTTCAAAAGATCCCATTGATTCATACTATAAGGAATATGGATAATTTAACTTACAATGCAAAATTAAAAAGAATATACAAAAATCAGCAATTTTTTTCTCATTCCACCCATTAAAAACATACACTGTAAAATTTTATCTGATCTGTCATTGCATAATCAAACATTTCACCTCAGTCATTCAATAATTCAATCATCCTCTGTTAAATCCAACTAATTGATTATTATCCCAAGATTATATAACCACTATTACATCCAACATTCCATATGATACATAAGTTTTAGTCAATGAACCATCAACCTGTTTTCCTCTTCCTTTTTGCATCCTTCCCATATCCCATACATAAGATTATCAGTACAAAAATTTAGTAGTTAAAAAAAAACAAGTAATCTACGTGGTATCCCCGAAGTCTCAACAACCCACTAAACACGTATAGTGGGTTCAGAAACAAAACAGCATAAGAAACTTCTCTCTGTGGAAGATTTTCAATCCATATATCTCTAGTTAATCACTGTATATTAATCAGATCAGACAATAGTAGTAGAAGTAGTGAACTTAAACTTGTCAAGTCAAAGAAAAAAATAATAAAAATATATAACTGTACAGAATTATTAAGTATTCGAAAGTAATCCAAGCAAGGCCGGCAGTCTGTTTCCAGTCGAAAATCCTTTAAGTACACAGGCAAGCGATCAAAATAAAACAAAAATAGAATAATAGTTTCCTCACAAGCTTTCTATATATATATATATATATATATATATATATATATATATACTTTTTATCAGGCAAGGGAGTTGTTTATTGTGCTGTAAAACAAAATGTTATTGGTACACATGATAAATTTACATCCCTTCCCCCATCAGTGTGACATTCGAACATAAGGGTTATAATATTATTATGACAGCTACTAAGCAGGGCAGGACCAGCAATATTGCTCCTGAGGACTGCATGCTGATTGCCATGGCATTGCTCAGTGACATTTCAACTAAACTAAATCCTCAAAATTATTATGGTGATTATCTGGCAGTAAAGCAGCAGCACTAAAGAGGGATAGTAGTCTTATAACTACTGAAGTGCAGTAATAAAAGTCAAGTGAGGCAATGCTTACTGAATGACTCTGAGTGTTGATTTTGAACTTCTTTCATCCACTGAGTGAGCTGATGGGATGCCAAAGCAACAAGTTAACATACCCCGGCCATGCTGTGTCCCACTTCTGGGGATTCCACTTCCCATGTATGGCTCAGCTCCATTCATCAGTTTTTGAAATGATACCCTAGGCAGCATGAAGTCTCCCTCTTTCTCTATAGGTAGTGCAGTAGAGATGGGTAATCCTTTTTGTCTCTTTAGCACACCATTTTTGGGATCTAGCTTGAGTTTTCAAAGAAGCCGTCACTTCCAGCCAAAGACAAGAAGGAAAATAAGAGCTTATCTATAAAAGTGATATTGCTAGGGTATGAATCAAATAATGGAATATAACTATAAGCAGCTCAGGTGGCTGCAGGATTGTGCTTGCTGAACGAAACTCAGCTATTTGCATGTATGATACAGACAGGTATGTGTGGGTGTATTCCTAAGTCTGCACTCATTCATATTTCTTCAAACTTGTTAACAGTAATGGAGACCTGTGCACAAATGTGCAGTAATGCACTTCATACAACACTGTGCCTAAAAGCATTATTTACAAGTTTATAAACTTACCAGATTTATAGAAATGTTATTTGCATTGGCATTGCATTTCATTTGTCACTTGTTATTTTATGTCTGTGAAGACTTTTAGAAAGCTAAAGTAAAAGTGTATATATATATATATATATATATATATATATATATATATATATTGAGATATATATTTATATTTAATATATTTAAAATAAAGTTAAATGTGTGAAAGAATTAACATACTGAGAACATTTCATTGAAGATGAGAAGGGCAGGAAGTGTTTACATACTCCTGGTAAGAGAAAAGTCTATTACTACTGCTAGAAACTGCCACTCACTTAGTAATTTCAACTTAAGCACATTGGAAGTTATCATTTCACTATATGATAATTTAAGTATCACTTCAAGTTAGTCAGTCTTACTGGCACTTAGATATAGCAATGTACACCACTGTGCATAGATGTGCTTAACAGTATTTCATGTTTATGAGTGTTACTGGTACTTAGCTATAGCAATGCACAGGACCACTGTGGAGAGATGTCATTGAACGTAATTATGCACAACATCAAGCATGTTGTGGCCACATACTCAAACTCTTTAAGACGCATCATAAAGAAGTATCCATAAATCATACAGTTGTTTAGGCACTGTTATGTACAGCCCAGAGCAATGCACACAGAGAAACACACATGCAAACACACACACACGCACACACACACACCCACACACACCCACACACACACACACACACACACACACACACACACACACACACACACACACACACACACACACACACACACACACACACACACACATATGATTACTGAACCTCTTGACTGTTAATAATCAAAACTGACTAGATTAACATAGCAGTGTTACAAGTAAGTCAGAAAGGGTAGGGTCTGTTTAAGTTGGTGCATGGCAGTCAGACAGCTATGAATATCCGCTGTGTTAATCATATGTTGAAAGTGTTACAGCAAAAAGAAGTAAGAGGGGAATCTTCACTTCTTCAGAGAATCACATTATCATAGATGCACTTAAGACTTGCAGAAAAGGTCTGTTTGGGAAACAGGTCAAACATAGGCAGACCACAGTGAAGTATGAAACTAAGTACTGGTAGACATAAATGCCACTGGAGAAGAAATCATAATTTCCACAGTGTAGTAACAGAGCTATTGACATGGTTTCTTATGCCAGGAGTAAAGTAAGCAATTGTTCATAATACCACTGCGCAAAGTATGACATCTGATGAGGAGCATGTGGCACCCTTCACAGTGATGAGTATGATGGAGAGGATGATAGAATGCGTGCTATTCATGGTGGCACTGCCGTGTACTATGCAGAAGCCTGTCTGTGAGAGTGCAGGACTGCTGCTATTGGCTATCATTTGCTGATATCATCAGACGTACAAGGGTTAGCTTCTGTAACAGGAACAGCTTCATAACCACTAGGAGATTCAGCAGGTGCTCGTTGCAGCAGTGGAACACTAGACTAATGCAAAATCATATTACGCAGAATGCAGCAAGGAGTAAAAAACTCTGCAAAACTCCTCGGTGTTACAGTTGACGAATTCCTAAAGTTCGACATACACATTCAACAAAATATTAAAAAAAAACATCAAAAACTAGGCATGTTATACAGTAATAATCACTTTCTCTCTCTCACCACAAGGCACACTCTGGCCACTACCTACCTTTTGCCCTCTTTACTTTATGGAGCCCCTCTCTTAACCAACTTGTCATACTCCAGCAGCTCCAAACTAGAAAGCTGCTATAACAAAATCTTTAAATTTGCGTCAAACTGTAAAAACTCCACCCATCATTGCCTTTCCCTTCAATCCCTAAATTGGCTAAAACTACCAAGCTACCTAACCTATCTGCAGCTCACAACAGCACACAAACTTATATTTCAGCCATCTAACTGTCCTGCTCTAGCTAATATCCTTCCTCCCTACACCCCTAAGAGATCTCTCAGATCTGAACATCAAAATCTGATTGATATCTACAAACCTAAAAGTCCTGCTGGCCAGCTTCTCCTCTCCTTCACTATCGGTAAGGCTTGGAACTCTCTCCCTTCCTCTCTAAGAACTATATCAAGCACTGAAAATTTAAAAACTCTGCTTTTCAAACATCTGTCCACTAAGTGGAAATGCACCTGCTTTCACCCTACCTAAAACTATTCAAAACTCACAAATATCCTACCTAGAGTGTAAAAGGTGAGGCTGCCCTTTAGTCCACCCCAACTAAAACTATCCAAGTACATATTCATACCACATGGAGTGCTCCATTGCACTCAAAATGTCCCAAAGACTTATCTTCATACTGCTTCATGTAAATATTGTAAATAGATTTCTTAACTCTCTTCTCTATGTGCTTATATAATTGCATTTTCTCAAACTACTCTATAAGAATTCCTTTACAAATGTATAACCTTCTAAGAATGTGCTCATGTGCTCAAATAATGCTTTGTCTTAAATTACCCTATAAGAACAGCTTATGATTGTATAACCTTTTAGAATAACCTTAGTGAAGTAGTATTTGACTTTGTTGCAATAATGAATGTTTCTATTGTACAAACTGATCACCTCAATGTATCATTCATATTTTATATTTCTGTATTTTATATTTGTACATCTGGAGCTTTTCTCCCCGGGCCTCCACTAAAAACGGGTCTCAGGGCCCAGTGGACTTCCCCGGTAATCAAACTGGAAATAAATAAATGAATAAATAAATAAATAAATATTTTATATGCAGTAACACAGTCATACTAAACAGCCTCCAGCTGGACATGCTCAGGCAATGGAAATGGGCTTAAAGCAGGCTGAAGACGTGCTTAGTGACAATCCATGTCTGAAGCAGGACAGGACTGTAACCCTTCTTTGCAGCTATCTGTGGATTGTGATCTGATGTCATAAGCAAAGGTCTGAGTAGGTAACCTGCCTCAAATGAAAAATATATTGGGTAGGGGGTGTGTGTAAATATGGAGTAGTTAAACATTACACATCTGTCATAGCATATGGAAAATGTTATATGGGCATTCAGTGATTTACAGTATACTTACCTGCTAGGTGTCCATGCAGTATACTACCATACAAGACGTACTGGTAAAGTGAACTTTTATGTCATATTTGGAAATCTCTGATACTGCCAGGATACTGGGCTGATACATCAGTGATATAATCAAGGGGATCAAACACTGACTGAGGATGGAATTGTATTCTTTCCTGTTAGGATACTTATCCTGCATTGGACAAGGTGGGGCCTTAATAGCTACATGGGTGAAATCATTTGCAATAAACACCTCAGGGTAGTGTGCCAGACCAGCAGAGACCCACCGTGTGGTAGCTTGGTCCTGTTGGTGACTGTAGGAAATAGTAATGTTCATCACATGGGCTAGAAGAACATAGATGAGCTGATGTATCCCCTAAGCTGAAGTCTCTGAGATACCCAATGCATTCCTAGCCTATCTTTGAAAGTTCCCTTTAGCACGTATATAGAGAGAGCTATACATACCTTGTTATCCACTGAAATAGAAAGGACATGTGTTTATCCAGTTCCAGTTTGTGGAACATGTAGTTAACTAATTGCCCTTGTGGGTTATTTTAAGCCTGTCCAGTTTCCCTTTTGTGAGAATCAAACCTTGCACTTTGTGTCTTTGAGGTAAATATATTAGCCATCATCTTAATCCCCCAACCTCATCTTTAATTTTGAAATGCATTAGCCATTGCTGGTAACACCTCTGCCTTGAGCACCAAGCACTGTTCAGTGCACCATGCTGTGGTACCACAGGAACAAACATCAAAAAGTGTGAATCAACAAAAAAGTGCTGCCAGACCAAGCATTTCTGCTGATTGCAAGAAATGGTGGTCCTCGTCTTTTTCTAATTTATGTTTGCAATGCACACTTGTGGAGTAATATGCAACTCTGACAATGAGTGCAGACTTAGGAATACACCCACACATACCTGTCTGTATGTGTATATATATATATATATATATATATATATATATATATATATATATATATATATATATATATTGTTATTCTACCCTTTTTGACTTTTCAACGGCTGTAGATATGTGCAGCAAACCTCTTTGAAACACTCTTTGCTTGCTCATGTTTGGAACTTGCACAAGAGCACGGCTCATGTGTGAAAACTGACTAGGTTACATTTCCTGACTCTATATCCAAGTCAGTTTTGATCTTGCTCAGATTTACTGACTTGCTATGCCAAACTGGATATTTTCTTATTTTTGCATTGAATCTTCTCCTTCAGATTACAACTCTTAAAGCTAAGGGTGGATAGCTGTTCCTTGATTAGTGTCAGTTCCTTCAGCTGGTGATTTTCTGACAGTAGAGTGACTGCATTCTTCAGTAACCATCTCAGCAACAAAGGAGGTGCTTTTTACTTCAGTTCTTCTTGCTCAGGATGTCAGTCTCAGTTAATGGAAAATATAACAAACTACAGCATCAGTTTAGGCAGACCCTGAATAAGCTGAAGTCAGTTTGACCATTATAAAACTACTCAGCAAGAGTTACATGCTATTATTACTTTTTGTAATGTTAGGTTTAGGTGTGAGTTTCCATTGCTGTGAATTCCACAGCACAAGCCTTCCCTGCAGGGTCATTTCAGGTTACTGCATGATACTGCAAAGGCTATAACCAACATACATGAATATCCTCATCAATAATGGAGCAGAACAGAACTCTATTCAAAAGTGTCAAAAAGTTAATTCTGAATTTTATATAAAGGCCCATAAGAGTAAAGTGCAGAAGTACCTGCAAGCACTTCAAGTGTATATTGAGAGGGATTCATGCACAGGGTAGTGCATGATTCCCTGTGGTTAAGGTTCTCGTGATGCCCATATCATACTTGAATAGTTAGGTGGCTTCCTTGTTCACTGTGAGAGAGGGAACTCTGAGCAGCCTATCTGTCCCTGTAAGAGTGGTCCCAGCCCAGCAACTTGTAGCTCATTGGCCATATTGGGCTAATTTCTATCCTTTTGTTCTCCCTGGTATAAAAATTGCTTAGCTGCTTTATGATTTTACATCAGGCAGCGCTGGTTAATCGGGTTTAAACTATTCCCGGCTCCACAAAGTCTACTCTTCACTTTTTCCCTTGGAACTGCTCTAACTCTCAAATTAAACACTCTATTCTAAATCTAAAACCCTGCACTTGCTCATATAACCAATTTCTATAAGTTAAGCACTAATAATCTAAATAAGCACTACATCCTCATATACTCCCCTTGAGTACTTTATCCCCTATTGGTCCTTTCTGATTCAGTTGCAAAGGAATTCCCTATACTATTCTAGCATGTCCAAAGGTCAGTTACTGGTCTCCTCTCCAGTCCAGCTGGTGAATCTGGGAATCTTGAGGCAATGTTACAACTGCCTCATGTACACAGACAACCCTCTCCTCCTCCCAACAAGTACAAATATATGTGAGAGATGAAACCATATAGCCAAACTGGAGGCTGAGCTCTCTCGACTCAGTAATAGCGTAACCAGTCAGGAGGGGAAGGTAACCACACATACCACAAATATAGTCTCACATAGTCCTACCACAACTGCAGACCAAACACATAAACACACAAAAACATACTCGGAGGCTCTAAATAAAAATCTGCCAAAACAGCAGAGACCTCCAAAGCAGACACCCAAGTGACCGCTACCCCAAAACAAAACACAGGCAACACATAGCTCACAAAGTCAGTGTGACAAGCAGCCACAGCCCTTAAGGCTCAACAACATACCTGATACACTTGTAATAGGTGACTCTATAGTCAGACACACTGACATCCTGCTTACCAGGCTGAACAAAGAAAAGGTCACAGTGAGCTGCCTGTCGGGCGCTAGAATCCACCACATAACACAAGCACTCAGGTCACTCAAAAGCAAGTACAAATATGACTCAGTCATTGTCCATGCTGGTAAGAATGACCTGAGACATACCTCCCTGGACTACATGAAAAGAGACATAGAGGAGCTCTCTGATCATGTAGCCCAGGCCGGTATGACCCTGACCTTGAGCAGCATCTTACCCTCACCAAGAATGATGCCTCAGTATAAAGACAAAATGATCAACTTCAGCAATTGGTTTAAGTATTGGTGTCATTCAAAGGGGATCCAGTATCTGTCTGCCTGGGATGACATGCTCAACAAGCCACGTTGCTTCACAAGGAACAGCTTGCACCTGTCACCCCTGGGCTTTCAGATATTGGCAAAGGCTCTTGCCACCACCATAGTGCCTTTTTTAGGCAAGGCTCAAAAGACAAACCCACCTCCTTAGACAACACAAGTAGAAAGAAACTAAGGGTGATGCTGCTCAATGCCAGAGGTCTAAACCTCAAGATGCATGCTCTCGAAGCCCTCCTCAGTATGGAGAACATCGATGTCTGTGCAGTGACAGAAACCTGGTTCAAGGCACCTGAGAGCACCCCAGCACTACCAGGTTATACCTCATATCATGCTTTTCGGCCCCAAAACTCAGACCGAACCACAAAAGGAGGGGGAGTATCCATATTCATCAAGGACACCCACACCTCCAGGTTAGTGGCATTGCACAAAGCATTGGAGACAATCCATGTGCAACTAACAGTGGGCAAAACTGCCTTTCAGTTTGTAGCATGCTACAGACCACCCTCTCAAACTCATTAACCCCACTTGACCTTCCTGAAGACACTGGAGAATATGAAGGTCTCTCCAAACACCATCATATTGGGGGACTTCAACTATCTAAACATAGACTGGGAGCATTACTCAAGCCCCAACACCCTAGCCCAGAGGTTCCTAGAATTCATAAACTCAAATGCTATGGAACAATTGGTCACCACTCCCACAAAAGGGGAAAACATACTAGATCAGATCATTACCAACATGGGAACACAATGTTCCATACCAGAAGTATACCCCTCATTGGTAAGATCGGACCATAAATTAATTTCACTAGAAATCCACATCCCGTCCCCACCCCCAGCACAAAAGACCACAGTGAAGAACTTCTCAAAAGCTAAATTCACACTTCTTAAAACCAAAGTGGAATCCTTCAAGGCCCCCAGGCCAGTGGAAACCACGGCCCTATCTACTGAATCCTTTATAAACGCATTCTATGGACACCTTCAGGAATGCATGGATCATGCAATCCCAAATAAAACCAAGACCCATTCCCCCAAAGGCAGGCATCCTGTCTGGTGGACCCCAGCCATAAATAAGCTATACAACAGAAGGAGTAAGCTACTACATGATAGAGCAAAATTCCTAAAATGGAAGGCATCTCTGATCAGTACTAGCAAAACAATCACTCATAAAAACATCCAAGGCCACTTTTGAGAGAAAAATTGCACAAGCAACAAAAGATAATCATAAGGCTTTCTTTAGTTATGTTAGAAACCTGGGTGGCAACTCCCAGATATGCTCAGAGTTAGTCCATAATAACAAAAAATACACTGAACCCTCAGACATTGTAGCAGAGAAAACACACAAATACAGGGTAAGGTATCTCCTCACAAAAAGAGAAAATTCCAGTAAAAAGAGAGGTAGATACTCCACAACAATCGAAGCGAACCAGATGAACCACAAAATAGAAAACTGCCAAATAAAAGTAGAAAATCCCTTATTCGAATAAGTAAGCACTTTCACGTTACTTAGAACGCTTCATCAGACTTCAAGTAAAACAACAACATAGAATCCACTTAAATATCAAAAACACATTCTTAAAAGCCAATGAAAAACATAGATAAATATCACATGACATGAGGAAAACAGAAGGGAGGGGAGAGCAAAGGAATAAATCTCTACAAAGGGACATAAGCATCAACTAATAACCACACATTAAAAATGTAAACATAAAAAACAGTGCATATAAATAGTAAACATGTTCTTATAAACCACAGGTTGGTAATAATACAGAAAAGGAAGAAATAAGGTGGATCATTAAGTTAGCAGCCGATAAAGGCCATGGCCTTAATAATAAAATATCTTTGAAACCTTTCTTAATGGATAGGCCATGTAAACGTTGAATGTATTTTTTAGTATCCTTTGACCACTTTTTACAACTAATTTTTATCTTTATTTGTGGTTTATAAGGACATGTTAACTATTTATATGAACTGCTTTTTATGTTTACATTTTTAATGTGTGGTTATTAGTTGATGCTTATGTCCCTTTGTAGAGATTTATTCCTTTGCTCCCCCCTCCCTCCTGTTTTCCTCATGTCATGTGATATTTATCCATGTTTTTCATTGGCTTTTAAGAATGTGTTTTTGATATTTAAGTGACTTCTATGTTGTTGTTTTACTTGAAGTCTGATGAAGCGTTCTAAGTAATGTGAAAGTGCTTACTTATTCGAATAAAGGATTTTCTACTTTTATTTGGCAGTTTTCTATTTTGTGGTTCATCTGGTTCACTTCGATTGTTGTGGAGTATCTACCTCTCTTTTTATTGGAACCCTCAGACATTGCCAACATCCTGGCAGACAGGTTCAGTGCAAACTCCCCCCCCCCAAAAGGACAAATATCTATCCTAGCAGAGTGTTGCCTCCCTGACATCTCAGATGCCCAAGTGAGAGCCGCCGCCCAAGTGAGAGCCGCCCTCTCCAAAGCAAAAAACACAGCATCAATGGGACCAGACGGTGTCCTGGGCTGCGTGCTACATGAACTCCAAGAGGAGCTATACCCCTCACATAAAGCTGCTATTCAGTCTTAGCCTTACTATAGGATATGTACCCAAAGAATGGCATACAGCAACAGTAGTCCCACTCCACAAAGGAGGCGCCTCTACGGACCCTGGAAACTACCGCCCCATAAGCCTGACTAGCCTGGCCTGCAAAGCTATGGAGAGGATCATTATGGAGCTCATAAACAAAGACATTGGGAACCTACAGACACTGGATCCTACACAATTCACTTTCTCAAGGGCAGATCCTGCCTCCTGAACCAGGTAGATTTCTTTGAAACAGTCACCAAGGCCATTGATGAGGGTAAGGTGGTCCACACAGCCTACCTAGACCTCGCAAAAGCCTTTGACACAATACCCCACCGGGGCATCGTAGACAAACTCTCCAGCCTAAATATAAACCCCTATGTCATAAGATGGGTTGCAAACTGGCTCAAGGACAGAACCCACATGGTCAGAATTGCTGGAGCCATGTCAGACTCTAAACCAGGTACAAGTGGCGTCCCACAGGGCTCAGTCCTGGGACCTCTCTTATTTGGAATATATTTTTCTTTTTTTTTTTAATATTTTTATTCATTTCCAAAAACAAGAAAACATGAATGCAGGTTATTTATGACAATGAAGTATTTACAAATTATTTAAAAAGGTAGGCTAAAACCTCTAAACAGATATCAAACATTAAAACCAAAATAAAGTATTTACAAGGGTGTCTATTGTTGACATATAATTGACTTTCTATACAATTGTTTCCTGGTTATAATCTGCTGCAGTCATTATTCTCCAGTATTTCAGTTACTTTTTGCCATGCTACATATAATGATGTAGTTCTTTCAGTCCTTCCTTTAACAGTGTTCATTTCCAATTGTGATACTGCTGACACCATATTCATAAATTGCTTAAAAGTTGGAGAAGCTTTGGATTTCTAGTTTGATGTAATGTTCTTCCTTGCAATAGCTAGGAGAGTCCATAAGATTACATATTTTGTTCTTGGCACACAGTCAGGTACAGGTGCATTAAACAAAATAATAGATTTGGAAATCTGGGATTTATCACTGAATACCATTTGCAGAAAATAATTTATTTTATCCCAATATGTTTTAATCAAATGGCATTCGTAGAACATATGTTGCCAGTCTGCTTTTATTGATAAATCACATCTCCAGCAGCCAATATTTTTCTTAAACATAAGTTCCATTTTATGAGGGGTTACATAAGATCTGTGTATGAATTGCCATGTAAAAAGTCTCCAATGCAATGAAAGTGATGTCTGCTTTGGAGAGAGAAGAATTAGTTTTTTATCTCTGTCATTTGGTACATGTCCATTAACTGATCTATAATAATTCCATATTTTGTCATTATTATGCATTTTTATTTTTTGTTTGTTTTATAAATAGATGATAAGTATCCCTTTCCAGTAATGGGTTGATTCGTTAGTAATATTATATGTTCTATAAGGTTAGGAACATTTTGTCTTATTGATGGTTGCATTGTTTCTTGTTTGCTTAATATATACTGTCTTAATTCTTGTACATGTAACCACAAACTAACTTCCATATTTAATTTCTGTTTAATCTGGTCTATTGTCAGAGGTTTTTCAGAGTTTAGCAATTGATGCCAATATATTAATCTCTTTTCTTTAAGCATGTTGACTACTTCCATATTAAATGTTATTATATTACCTTGTGTGTACGCTACTGGATATAAAAGAAATGACCATGCTTTAATATCAGGATTGCTATTAATAAGATTTTGGAAAATTTTTAATGTATAAGTAATGTATTTGGAACTTATATTTTTATTCTTATGTATCATCATATATTCCTTCATCAGCCATAGAAAATTGTTTGGTATGAAATCTGTATACTTTTTTGCTACTACAAATCCTGATTTTAACCAGATTCTTTAATGAACTAGCTTCCATTTTGATGTATATTTTGTATTTAGCCATAATGATATTGTTTTAATAATGGATGAATGCAAATATATTTCTATGTCTGGTAAACCTATGCCACCTATATCCCAATCATCTAGATGACACTTCATAGCTATCATTGGTTTTTTTGGATACCATAGGAATCTTACCATTAAATCATTTAATTGTTTTATGTGCGATTTAGCTGGTGGCAAAGAACAAGCTTGTATGACATAAAGAAATTTTGAAATATGATCATTTTAATTATATAAAGCCTTTCTTCCATTGAAAAGAAGAATTTATTCCATCTTTGTATTAGATTTTTAATATTATTTAAGGTCTCTTTATAATTTGTTTCAATTGTAGTATCTATGTTGTTAGTTATTATAATTCCCAAGTATTTAATTATATTATCGGTAGAGATATATTTATGGTATTTTTTATTTAGATCTTTTTTATTAGTATTTATAAGCAATACATTTGTTTTGTTCTCATTAAATTTAAGACTTGAAAAGTTTTGAAAGTTTTGAATTGAGTCCCATAATGCCTTCGAACTGCTATTATTATTTTTTAAGGTAATTAAAATATCATCAGCAAAAAGTTGAATTTTAAGCTCTAGGCTGTTGTCTAGTTGTATTCCTTCAATATTTTTATCCATACGTATATTATTTGTTAAGGGTTCAATGACTAGCGCAAACAATAATGGAGAAAGAGGGCAGCCTTGTTTTGTGCCCTTAGTTATGTTAATAGATTTAGACAGACAAGATCCCAGTTTTATATAAGCCAATGATTTTTCATATAATGATTTTATTAACAAAGTGAAGTTGCTTGAGAAGCCATATTCTTCTAAAACTAACCACAGATAATCCCAGTTCACTGAATCAAATGCGCTATTTATGTCTAAGCTAATAACATTTTGTTTTTTGTGACATTGATATAATCAATTAAGGAAAGAATTCTTTTAATGTTGTCATAAGTGTTCCTATCTTTTATAAAATCTGTTTGATCCTCCTCTATCAAAAGTGGTAGTAATTGTTTTATTCGAGCAGCATGTATTGCCATAAAAATTTTATAATCTATATTAAGAAGTGAAATGGGTCTGTATGATGAACATTTACTGGGATCTTTATTTTGTTTCAGAATTGGTGATATTAATGTGTACTTCCAAGAAGGAGGAATGTCTTTACCATTTTTAACTGATGTAAAGATATTCAATAACAACAGCAACGCCTCATTTGATAGTAATTTAAACATTTCTGGGGTGATATTATCTATACCTGGAGCTTTGTTTAATTTTAGCATATTTACTTCAGCTTTAAGTTCTGTCATTGTTATTTGTTTATCTATTAGTTGTACCTACTCTTCTAATAACCTAACTTTAACATTGTTTTTGAGAAAAGCTTTCAATGCTGAATGTGTTTCTCTTTTCTCATTTTGATTATTAAGTTTATGAAAAAATAGCCTAAAAGCTTCTAGTATTCCTTCTAAATCAGATACTTTCTTTTTGGTTTCTATATTATGTATTTCCTTGATTTGATTTGTTTTAATAATCTTTTTAGTCCTATTTGCTATTCTTTGTTGGGTTTTAGGGTTCATTGAATAGTAACATAGTTTAATTTTTTCTAAGTTGATCATTGTTTTGTGGTGTAGCGTCTCTGAGTATTTTTATTAGTATCTTCTAGTTCTTTTATTAAGTTGGTGTTTCCATTTTGAATATCAAACTTTAAATTATCTACTTTTGAGTGTAATTCCATTAATTCCTTATTCCACTGTTTGTGTTTATTTTTATACCATCCCACCGCTCTTCCATATAGGTATGCTTTCAATGCATCCCATATATATATTTCATATACATCTTTTGTAAGATTGATATCTATGAATGTTTGTGTCTCTTTAATATAAAATTCCTTAAAATCTTTGAGATTTGTTATGTAAGATGGTATTCTTGTTACTGATATCCTTCTCTTGAAACATAAGTTTATCTCAAACGTTATGGTGTTATGGCCCGAAAATGGACATGAAATTGTCTTGACTTTATTTAATTTAGAGGTTAAATCCTTTGTTATGTACACTCTGTCTATTCTAGAGTATGTATTATGTCTATGGGAAAAATGTGTAAAGAATAGTGAATCTGGGCTAGCATACTCATTTATGTCAACTATATTAAAAGTTTCAACAAACTCAGATAACAACTTTGTTAAAGGTGATCTCTTACGTGTAGTTTTAGTATTTGTGTCAGTTTCTTTTATAATGCAATTGAAATCTCCAGCTATGATTAAATTGCCTTTGGTATATTGTACAATGTCTTCTAAGTGTTGTTTGGCCACTCTAACACCTAGTCCTGGTATCCAATAAATATTCACTAATGTATATATAATTTCATTGATAGATATTGTCACTAGACAAAACATTCCTGAGTTGTCATGGAACGTGTTTATGATTTTAGGCATTAAAGTAGTGTTTTTCCACAAAACTGCTACTCCCCTTCACTTCTGATTATAGGTGGAACTTACTAGTATTGTATAATTTTTATTGTTTATTTTATTTATGTCTTCCTGTGTAAGGTGTGTTTCCTGTAAAAATACTAGTTGCGCTTCACATAGCTTTAAATATCTATAAAGACTTCACCTTTTGCAGCTATTATTTAAACCATTTACATTAAGAGATATACATTTTGCAATTGGATTTATATTAGCTTTGCTTTTATCCATATTCATATACTCGTAACAATGTGTAGATGTGTGTACATGAAGAGAATGGCTTGTTCTTTCTTCTTCCAACAGTATTACAATAGATTATAGACACCCAATAAAAGTAAATTACAAGATCATAACTGAGAACAATATAAGATAAACAACCACCAAACCCCTTCATGAGAAAAACATCTCATCCTTGAATGATCTAATCATTCAAGCAATCTCTAAGTCTGCATTTCAGCATCCTCCGCCAGGCCCACCAGATGGTAGTTTTATAATGAAAGTATCTTATATATCTTTTAAGTATACATGTATCTGTCTTTACAGATTACTTAAATACAGTCTTTATCTATTTTTAATATTTTATGAAGCACTAAGGCAACACAACTATACATAGATTTAATACTTAACTATTTGGTTTTGTTTAAATTGTAAAGGAAAATCTTTTATTTTAATATATCTTTTGTGTAGCAATAACGGTTATGCATCTTAAAAATAATATGCTTGCTGTCTATCTCCCTTATAGTGTGAGTGGCATTCATAGGTATCAAATTTATTGTAATGGTCTACCTATATATATATATATATATATATATATATATATATATCTATATATACATATATATACATATACATACATACACATACACATACACACACACACACACACACATATATATATATATATATATATATATATATATATATATATACACACACATACATACATACACACATATATGCATACATACATAAAAAAAAAATGTTAAGCATTATATGCATCAGTTAACCATGCCACAAGTTGATTAAATCAGAAAGTATCCATAACAATGAATATAACGTTACATTTGTATTGTCATTTATCAGTAATCTTATAGTTTTCTTTTAATTCAAAAAGTCATATTTTAGTGGTATGAATGCTACTAATTTGTTTTTGGCATTGGTATTATATAGTTTAAGACTATATTACTTAGCAACTCCTATATATTTATTAGTGCCACTGGCATATTTCATCGCTAGTGTACCACATATGTCATATGTCAAATAGCAACTCATACTCCTTATGATATTACAGGATTTATCTGCAGCGTTATAACTGTAAGGTTGGAAAATATGAGAAGCAAAGTAGGCTTTAAATATGCTATAACACAATTGTTTGGTACTTATTACTGTCAACTCTTCTACATACACAGGAAAAGATAGCCTTATATGACTATCAACCATTTTCCTTCATTTTTCTCTTCATCCTTCTATTCTCCATTTTTAATAAATATTTGTTTCTATTGTGGCTTCTTTGAATTTAGTGAGGGTACTCCATATCATATTATAGATAATATACAACATTCAGACAGAAAACATGCCCAAAATAGAGACATATTCTCAACTCAAGTGGTCCACACCATATATTTATAACACTGCAGTCAGAAATATACTAGTGAATATGCAATAACTAGCAGCTTTGCAGCATGTGTGTGTCTCTAACAAGTACATACCTATAGGATATTAAAAAGAATAGATAGCACACTCTTGTTTCATAATTAACAAATGCACACAGCCTGGTATTCACTTTCATAGACAGAAATTAGACCTGTTACTTATATGCTTATCAGGTACCAACAGCAATATGTTAGTAAATGCCTATGCTATTCAAATCATATTTTAATGCTGATTGATATGAGATGTAGCTGACAATGGCTTTAGTGTTTTTGTTGTTATATAATATATATTCAGTATTATAAGTAAAAGTATGTTGCATGTCTATTTGCAATCTAAGGTTCAAGGCTGATCAATTTAGACATACAAGACAATCTCTTTAGCCTTGGTTATATAATGGGAGTTACTGTGTCTCTACACAACCATTCATTTTCAGTGAGGATGTTCAATATTAATATAACTTGCCTTTAATAAAAGCATACTTATAATTCAGCAGTTCTTTCCTATATATATATATAACAATATCATAAGCAAGACTGAGATTTTTTCTTGCTCATTACTGCTTAATGATTGTGCTACTTGAACAATTTAATATTTACAGAGTATCTTGATAATTAAACAGCAACTCCTTTTTACCCTTAAAATGCCTAATAAGACATAGCTACATTCATGAACCTTAATTGACTTACTATCCTTAAGATTGAGTACACTAGCTGCAGTGTGTTTACAAATATGTTATATAGTTCCAGTCAAGGACTTAAATATATTAAATTTTTATAAAATTAAGTTAAATTATAGTAATTTACGTGGGTGATCTTATCAGAAAAGATTATAGTAAAGTCTGTATGTGTTAACTATTCATACAGCTTCTTCCAAGTGATATACATCTTTTTAAGCTCTGTGTGTTGTTTATGTGTACAATTCAAAATGAATAACAAATATTACAATATAATAAAATGTCATGTATGTGTTGATATCTTCTAAATTCATTAGGTACTTCAGTGTACTTTTAATATTTGTTAAAACTGTAAAAGCACTTTGCCATCTCATAAATAGTGTGCTAGTTACTTTAAGTAGCTTAGGAGCCGACACCACACCCATACTGTCTTGCTTTAGTGCTGACATCACTCATGACTGTTTACTTTCATTTTGTGCTGTTAGAAGGTTTAACACACTGTAATGGATTCTAACTGAAGAACCTTCATTCAGGGGTGATAAAATAAGAGTTCCCAGCTCGTGACTATGGCGGGAAGACAAAAACAAAGTAAGTGAAGTTTTTAGGGCTTTTTTTAAACTGAACACCAGCTCATTAAACTTCTATTAGTTTTCTTAACATTAAGGGCAGATATACAAGCCAAACAGTTGTTTGTTAGTCAAAAAGGCACTTTTATCATCAAAGAATAGATAATTACTTTTCAAGGCACTTTTTGACAGTTATTACTATCAGTTTTTATATATTATTATGTGTATTAAATACATCAGTTTAGATATTTCATGCAGCTTAGTGTAAATAATATAAAAAGGAATCATGCTCATTTAAACACACCACATTAATATGTCAGTGTAAATACATCATATTCTATACTAGCAGTAAAAGGCAGGTACTTTATAAATGAACTATATAAACATCATTTAGAGTTAGAAAAATCATGACTGTAAGTATTTACACTGTAATAGAGAAAGATATGTTACCTTGCTTAAAATGTCCTGCTTATCTTGTATTTATATTGTTTCGAAGACTGACACATGTGTAAAGCATGAATGCTTTCAAAGAACTTTTTTGCCTTACAGAGCAAATAGAAGACAATAATGTTTGTGTTTTTCATATGTCTTTTATCGTTTCTTCTTCTTCTTGTCAGCAGTGCTCCATTCATTTTTTTCTAAGTGACGCTTAACCCCAAATTGGGAGAAATCCATTTCTTCCACATTATCCAAGGTTTTATTAGCTGAAAGATAAGAAACTGTTGCTTGCAGAGTGTCAAAAGTTTTAGGACCTTCAGTAAAAAATATTTTTATTCTCGCAGGGAACAGCAAGTGGACTTTAAGTTGTCTTTTTTTCAATTCCTTTATCAGAGGGAGACATTCTTTTCTAGCAGTTATAACTCCAGCAGAATAATCATTATCAAATCTGATTATGTTGTCTTTGTATTTAACTGGAGAAGTTGACCATGCTGTTTTTAAAATAAGTTCCTTGTCCTGTGATGAAAAAAACTTTACTATTATTCATCTCGGGTGATTATTTGATTTGATGGTTGATGAAGCAGCTCTTAAGGATCTGTGGGCTCTTTCAATTCCATAAGAAAGAGCTTCAGGCAATTTTAAAACTTCTGGTAACCAGGTAGTAAGGAAAGTCACCATGTTATCTCCTCTGTTTTCTCTGGTAGCCCATAGATGCGAAGGTTATTTCATCTGGACCTGTTCTCTAGATCCTCTATTTTATTTTGTAATGAAGCATTTTGTTGTGATAAAAAATGTAGCTGAAGATCTTGTTCTGAGAGTCTGCCCTCAGTATCATTTAAGGATCTCTCTATGTCAGCTATTTAAGACTTCTGTTGCGTCATTATTTCTTGTAGTTGCTGTATTTGTTTTGTAGATCTCTCCTCAAAAGTGTCCAGTTTGGTATTCATTTTGTCAAATTTTTCTGACAAGTCTTGTATAGCATTTAATAAAGACTGTATCTCCTTTTTCATCATCTGGTCCTGTGTGGTATGCTTAGAAAAGCTGATTTTCAGTAGATTCAGATACCTTCCTTCTTGTTTTTGACAGGAAAAATAATGTTTAAAGCCAAATTTTTTGCACTGTAGACTTCTAGTGATATTAGTAGAAGTAATTCAACAAAATAGGTTTGTCAAAAATATCTAGTTTTTAAAAATTCCTGTCAGAAATATCTTTTGAATGCAGAGCTGAGAAAAGATGCTGCCAACCAGTTTACATCCTAGCCACACCCCCGGAATATATTTTTCTGAGGTAGAGGCTAACACGGGAGGACTGTGGCTGACCAAGTTCGCAGATGACTGCAAACTGGGCACCATAATTGACTCTCCAGCTGACACAAACATCCTCCAAAAGGGTCTCATAGAGACGGATAACTGGTGTCAGAGCCATGGCCTTAAACTAAACACCAAAAAGTGTATAGTTATACCCTTTGGCAAAAACAAAGTGCCCACAAATTACCACATAGGAGGTAATCCATTAAGTGCAGAAGAAGTAATTAGGGACCTGGGGACCCAAGTTGATAGTAACCACTCCTTTGACAACCACATTGCCAAAGTGGTTAGGAAGACCTTCTATATAGCCCACCTTATCATGAAAGGATTCACATCTAGATCAAGGGAGGTCATTGTGCCCCTTTACTCATCCTTCATCAGGCCCATAATCGAGTACAATGCCCCATTTGGGATGTACCTTCCCCGACACCTGCAGCAACTAGAAAGACCCCAAAAGTACCTCACTAAGAGGATCAAGGGACTCAAACAGATGCCATATGCTGCTCGTCTAAAGAAACTCCAGCTCTACTCAGTTGCATACCGCCTACTCAGAGGCGATCTATGCCTGACGTGCAAAGCCATGTCCAACCCTGAATTAATGGACATGCTCCACCTCAGAAAATCCAAATCCCTTACGTGATCGAGTGACTTGAACCTCAGTACAGAAATAAATAGGACATGCTGGAGGGACAGATTCATAACCCAGAGGCTCCCTTCACTCTGGAATAGAATCCCAGTTCATGTTAGGCAGAGCCCCTCACTGACTCTCTTCAAGAAAAATCTTCATGAGTGGATAGGAGATCATAGGTTTACCCCGGGGATCACTTCTGTGTCACTACTAGACAGAGGCACAGTAAACACAACCTTAAAAAGGGCACAGTAAACTCATTCCAAGGGGTGGCGAAAGCCAAACACACTCTGGCTAGGCTGGTAAATGCCCTAGGGCAGATAGCCTAGTATGAACCTATGAACCTATAATCTCTTGAAGTCAACAGAAAAAACAAGTCTGACAAGAGGTCTTTAAAATTTTACTTTGGGGAAACGAGTACACATGGAGTTGTCATAAATAAAAGTTTCTGAGATGCACAGAGACTATTAACTTTTTTAAACAAATTAAAGAGATTTGAAAAATATTGTTTATGAGCCCAATAAAATAATATAAATTACAGGCAGCATTGACCAATATCAATTATTTTAAAAGAAAAGGTACAAGCTGCATATCTCAGACTGGTATTGCATCTGTGCACTGGACTGCTAATTGTTTGTCTTGTTTAATACTATGAACTATATTAACTAGATTTCTTCACATAAAGCATTGTATCCACACATGTATGTCTATGGATGACTAAACATGCATTTTTTTTTTTTATAAAAGCTTCTTCTTGAGATTGCTCTAAACATGGGTTGGGCCTAGATGAACACTCCTTATCTGGAAAGTTTAAATTACAAAATAATAATAAATGAAAGAAACTGCATCCACTTGTTTGAAAAGGTACTGAAATGAGTTACATGGATGCCTATAAATAATGAACTAGACCATAAAAGAATATTAGAATGCAATATATGAGCAGAATATGACACTCCCTCATATTTAGCAAGCTCTGCACGGTGTGCAGGAATGGTGCAGGAGCTGCTGGAGGCAATATGGACGCGTGCGATCCAGAAATAAGCTCCAGGGACGTGCACGAGTGCACCTGCCCTATTCCTGCACTGACACAGCTCCTGTATGCAAATTAACCCATTTGCAGGTGAAAACCATGCAAATGAGATGAATATGCAATCCGGGAACCTGTCAGCTGGCCGTGCAGGACTAGTGTAGTGTAGTGTGCAGAAATGTACCCAGTTAGTAACCGAGTACATTTCTGCAAACTACAAAACAGAGCAATGGCAGCTCCATATAAAGGGTGTCTAGTATGTGTAAAGCATGGCAATGGCCAAATATATGACCATTGGCATGGAAAACAGTTGCCAAAATAAAATAAATAACTTTCATTTTTTTAGCTGATTCTGGCTGTTTAAGCGTAGGGAAGCGGTGCGTAAACGGGACTGGGCTGAAAATAAAAAAAAAAACCCTGAAATAAGCATTGTATCCAAAATCACTAATTTGCCATTATACTCAATGGCAGGCAGAAGACAACATGGCCAGTAAATAGTAGTTGCTAAGGGGGAAGTCTCGGTGTGGGACTTGTAACTATGCATTAGAAGGCAATCCTATGCAAATGAGGGGAATGATACTGAATCCCAGATTTCCCCTCAATGCTAGCCAGCACCCAACCATGTATGTGCAAGCCTAAGCGTTAGCTTACATCATAGTGGTGTGTGTCAGGCATGCTGTAAGCTTAGTGGAGCCCTGTGGCTCGGGTTTGCCCTTAGCTTAGCAGAGATAAGCAAGGGTGTGTGTCTGAGGCTGCCTAGCACTCTTTACATTGCCTAAGCGGGTATGAGGAAAAAAAAAAAAACTAAACCAGGAAATATCTGCTCTGTGCACAGCTGAGCACTGTGTTTGTGTGATGCACCCCCAGGCTTAAACAGGAAGGCAATGGGAAGGGAAAACAGCAGTAGGAAGGTAATCAAGGAGAATTAGCGTAGCTGGCAGGTGAAATGTATCAGAATCAGCCAATTACACAGGCATCATTCCATCCCAGCACACCACTATAAACTATGCAAACACCTTACCCTCTGTTTTTTCCCACATACTTTACACCACCGGTGTACAAAAGCGGGGAAATTTTACCAAACAAAAGCAACAAAATGATAGGGGCTGCAGCAGCAATCATAAATCAACATGTAGAAGAGGCTGAGGATGGTGAGGATGAGAATGCTGTCGACCAACCCACAGTGAGGAGAAAGAGAAGAGTGTACATACCTCGGGGTAACCTACAGGGGCTACATGAGCTGGAGATAGTGGAGCACTATAGGGTGGACAGACACCTCCTACAGCAAATTGTTGAACTGTGCCAGCCACACATCACACATAGACATAACAGAGAGGAACCCATCCCAGTGGATACCAAAGTATGTGTAGGCCTAAGAATACTAGCCACAGGTACCTTCCAAAGGCCATCTGGGGATATCATGGAGATCTCACAGGCATCAGCATCCAGGGTACTCCACCAGTTCCTGGATGACATGTCAGCATATGCCAGTGAGCATGTATATTTCCCCAATACCCGTGAGGCATTGGCCAGCCATATGCATCTCTTCCACCAAATAGCTGAATACCCTGAGGTAGTGGGTGTTATAGACTGCATGCACATATGCATCAAAGCACCACCCGGTGAGCGGGGTAGGGTCTACATCAACTGCAAGGGCTTCCCCTCCATCAACTGCCAGGTCATGTGCGATGCCCAGGGTATTATAATGAATGTGTGTGCTGGCTGCCCTGGAAGCTATCACGACTCCCACATCTGGCATCTGACGCAGCTGTACCAGAGATTTGCCAATGGGGACATCCCTTATGGTCACCTAGTGGGGGATGCTGGTTACGCACTGGAGCTGTGGCTGATGACACCCATCAGAAACGCACACACACACACACACACACACACACACACACACACACACACACACACACACACACACACACACACACACACAAACAAGAACTCCATAATGAGGCACACGCACAGACCAGAATCATAATAGAGTGTGTTTGGGATGCTCAAGTCACGGTTCTGGTGCCTGGACACATCCAGTGGAGCCTTGCAGTACTCACCAGCTACATGTACCCAAATTGTCATCGTATGTGCCGTGCTACACAATATGATCCTGTGGAAACAGCTGCAGCAGGAACAGCATGGGGCAGAGCCACACAGCCCCCCACCATTGCCAAGGCCTGCACAGGCACAGAATGACTCAGAGGAGGAACAACCTGAGCCTGCCCAGTAGGCAGAAGGAGGCTTGCCCAGTATGCCCAGGCCTTGGCAAAGAGGCAACGCATAGCACATACACTGACACGGTTGGGACCCAGGTAATGAAACCTCTGTCTGACTCTCATATACAGTAAAAGGGATGCCAAACATGACACTACCTGTGATTAACCATGTATAGGGAGTGTACTATGTGCATCTGACATAGTCAGCCCTCCAGCACCATCCTCAGTACTGGTATAGCCACAAGGTAAGTCACTCTTCCTACCAATTGCTGAATGGAGTAGTATGTGTTGTTATTTGTATCTATGGTATGGATGTGAGCAGCAAGACAGGTGTAGACAAACACAAACAAAGGCTGTGCTAAGGCCCCTGACTGATGGCTAGGGAGGACATCCCTCCCCAGACCTACACAGACAGACTACAACAGGTCAGGCAGTGGGATGTTAGTTTTGAAGGGTAAGAAGTCAGAAACTGAAATGTAGGTCAATCCAACCTAAGACCTGTAGTGCACTGATATGCCTCTAGTCAGGATGATAGGTTAGAATACAGAATGAAATAAAATACCAGTACAGTCATAACAAATTTGTAAAATTGTCAGGTGTGCCCCCTCATCCTATGCAGAAATTTAGTAACAGTCAGATGTGCCCCCCAATCCTATGTATAAATGTAGTAATAGTCAGGTGTGCCCCCCCCACAATCCTATGTAGAAATGCAGTAATAGTCAGGAGTGCCCCCCCAATCCTATGCAGAAATGTAGTAGCAGTCAGGTGTGTCCCCACCCCCAGTCATATGTAGAAATATAGTAACAGTCAGGTGTGCTCCCCCCACAATCCTATGTAGAAATGTAGTAACAGCTAAGTGTGCCCCCCCAATCCTATGTAGAAATGCAGTAACAGTCAGGTGTGCCCCCCATGTAGAAATGTAGTAACAGTCAGGTGTGCCCCCCAATCCTATGTAGAAATGCAGTAATAGCAAGGAGTGCCCCCCCAATCCTATGTAGAAATGTAGTAGCAGTCAGGTGTGTCCCCGCCCCCAATCATATGTAGAAATATAGTAACAATCAGGTGTGCCCCCCTGCAATCCTATGTAGAAATGTAGTAACAGTCAGGTGTGCCCCCCCAATCCTATGTAGAAATGTTGTAACAGTCAGGTGTGCCCCACCCCACAATCCTATGTAGAACTGTAGTAACAGTCAGGTGTGCTCCCCAATCCTATGTAGAAATGTAGTAACGGTCCCCCCTAATGCTATGTAGAAATGTAGTAACAGTCAGGTGTGCCCCCCAATCCTATGTAGAAATGAGGTAACAGTCAGGTGTGCCCCCCAATCCTATGTAGAAATGTAGTAATATGTATGTGTAGGTATAATAACAGTGGAGCACAGATTATCTGAGCTGGCCAAGGTAGCAGGATAGATAGTAGCATGTGTACAATATGCAGGTCTGTGTGTGTTAGGTTGGTGTCTGTTGTATATTGTGTGAGAGTGGTCAGTATGTATGCATGGTAAGGTTTGTCCTGTTGGCCATTGCCCAGTACTGCCGATGACAAGGCCAAGTTCTCACAACTGCAGTGCCAAACACAATGCTTCCCAGCAAAACACATTCCAGCAGTAAGCCATAGTAAATCTTTGGAAGCAATATGTGTCACCATCTGAAAGAAGGACATGGCATGAATGTCTGCCCAGATATACAACCAGTACACAGGGGGAATTACCCCAGACAGACAGCATATAATATTAACTACCTAATGGACACACCCTTTGAATTGCCCATACAGATTTGCAGCTCATTATTTGGGCTTGTAGTAGGGAATACCAATGTCATCTGGCCAAACACTGGCAGACCACAAAGGTCATAGGAATGAAGTATTGAGAAACAGCTGATGTCCCTGCACAAGCCAGCATAGGTGGAATGCATCTGCAAGCATTCACACCACTGGATCAATACTGACAGAAAGTATTGGCATGAACACCTTGCACACCTACCCTGTTACCCCAGGGGAATATATTGCATTGCAGTCTGGAACTGTATGAGTGACAGAATGCAATGGCCTGCTACAGCTGGCCTGCATCACTACCAAATGGCCTACAGTCCTCTGCCAAAAGACCTGTGTCTCACCCGTACTGCCAATGTATGTTATGTTATGGACTCCCAAATAACAACATAACACAGTCCACAGAACGCAAATGCAAGGCCATGTGGACAAATCACAGTAACTGTGGACCAACACCAAATTACTTCTGGGATGAGGTAATAACTATAGGGAACATATCAGATAATGTTTGCATAATGTATGGAAGAGGCTAGAATAATGGGGGGGGTGGGAGTATGGACGGCATGAAGTGTGTGAAGTCCGAAACTCAGCCGTGTGCACATACTATCCTTGACTGCAAACACAAGAATGGGTAGCTACAAACCTGCTCGTAAACCACAATGTGAAGGGGTAATGTCCAGAATTATGACCCCTGCCTCTGGGTAACCTGTGTGAATCTGTACAGCTGTGAGGTATGGCCACAGCAGGATATAGCCATACTGTCACGTTGATAGATGTACAAGCATGGGATCCTCTTCCATCACTGTACCAAGGTGCTGAACCATTTACACAGACCCAGCAGCAAGTGTCTGCAGCTTCCCCTCCAGAATGGCATGATTGTGCAAGAATATGTAGGCTGCTACCCACAATAATGGACACAGCTGCATTCACCCTATGTTCCCTGGGACACCACTGCACAAAAATATGTATACCTGACAGTACTTGATGACATAAAACATCACAGTGTATAACAGTACATATGTCTGAATATCTCTGCTAACACCAAGATCATGTAGCAGAACCAGCATAGACACAATTACCTGCAGTAACCCACTATCCTTTGCCCATTTTGACACCATATTGTCAACCGATCTACAGATATCCTGCAGAAACAGTTTGCTAGTTGTAGGTGTAGAACACAAACTTCTGCACTGGAGTTCAATCTACCTGGAATGGATTCACACATTCAATACAGAAGGTCATAGTGGACATGCTCCCACACTTAGAGAAATAAAGGCCATGTCAGACAACAAAATACTGAAAGGTCATACTGGGCATGCTCACACACTTAAAATAAAGCCCATGTCTGGAAACAATGATGGACCATACATATCTGACAGTCTCAAATGGTAGTGCAAACACTCCTCAGTACACACCAGTCATGCTGTGCACACACATTGGATAGGAATACACACATATATCCAAGGACAACACACTATAATAGGCCAAACATACACATACATAGATGTATGGAAGAGATTGACATTGACAAAGAACCTTCCATCATGAGGCCTGTCCCACCCAGCACACATCTAATTGGCTAAAACCACATGATGTGCAAATGTCAATCACTGTAGACATTTGCCTCTGGTACCCCTCAGCACTATAGTGTCTGTGGTACTTGTGCTAACTGTGTAACATGACTGTACAAGTCAGTAGTTATCTAGCAGTTGTATACACGTACTTGTGGAATATAAACCTGTGTGTGCCTGAGTGTGGTGTGTCTGCCTCTAGATGAATGGGTTATGGCCCATGCACACACACTGCACTCCCCATTGCTCTACTATGGCAAGCCTGCTGATGTCTTCACCTTGAAATACACCTTTGGGGAAGTAGTAGCACAGTAATCTCCATGGTGTGTCCTATAACTGTGTACTGCTGTAGTGTGATGTACTATTTAGGTAGGAGTTCTAATCCCAGACATGGTAACTGTGCGTGTGGGTGTGCGTTTGTCTGTGTAGGGATCAATGCTTTTTAAGCCAGTCACACTCACTACAATTTCAAATGCTCTACTTTGACATGCCTGCTGATGCATTCACTTAGAAATACACCTTTGGAGAAAGAATTGCCCAGTAATCTCTATGGCATGTCCTATAACTGCATAATGCTGTGGTGTGATATACTAGTTAGGTAGGAGTTCTATTCTCAGACATAGCAAGTGTGGATGTTTGTTTCTCTGTGTAGGGAGCAATGCTTTTGAGACCATTCACAGTCACTACAACCTCCATTGCCTTTCTTTGGCAAGCCTGCTGATGTCATTCCCTTTGAAATACACCTTTGGGAAAGACTAGCCCAGTAATCCCTGTGGTGTGTTTTATAACTGTGTAAGGCTGTAGTGTAATAAACTAGTTAGGTAGGAGTTCTATTCCCAGACATGTTAAGTGTGGATGTTTGTGTGTTTTTGTGTGTTCTTGTTCATCTGTGTAGGGAGCAACATCTTCCATTGCCCTTGTTTGGCAAGCCTGTTGCTGTCATTCACTTTGAAATACACCATTGGGGTAAGGAGTAGCCCAATAATCTCTGTGGTGCATCCTATAACTGCATAATGCTGTAGTTTGATAAACTAGTGAGGTAGGAGTTCTATTCCCAGACATGGCAAGTGTGGATGTTTGTTTGTCTGTGTAAGGAGCAATGCTTTTGTGGCCATTTACAGTCACTGCATCCTCCATTACCCTTCTTTGACATGCCTGCTGATGTCATTCACTTTTAAATACACCTTTGGGGAAGGAGTAGCCCAATAATCTCTGTGGTGTGTCCTATAACTGTGTAATGTTGTACTGTGATATACTAGTTAGGTAGGAGTTCTATTCCCAGACATGGCAACTGTAAAACTTTGTGTAGGCATAGGGATCAATTTTTTTTGCCCATTCACAGTCACTACACACACCGACAAATGGAAAACATTGATAACTGTGCAGTAACAGAGAACTGATCCAAGCCTCCAGACAGCACCCCTGCAATACCAGGTACAGCTCTCAGCACACCTGTTGGCCACCAGACCAGGACCAAAACAATAAAGGTGGAGGAGTGTCCATATTCACCAAGGATATTCACACCACCAGGCTTCTTGCCAAACAGAATGTGTCTGAAATACCCCCGGTGTAACTAACAGTAGGTTAGACTGCATTCCAAATTGTATAGCTTGCTACAGATCCCCTACCATGCCACATGATACCCACTACAGCTTTTGAAACGTACTTGAAATATTATGATACAAGCAAACACCCTAATACTGGATGACTTACACTCCTGCCATTAACTGGGAAAACTACTTGTGTACCAACACATGTGCACAATGGTTCTTGGAAATCATAATTCCCAATGCCCTGGATCAAGTAACCCTTAGTCCCACCAGGGGTTCAAATATCCTAGACCTGGTCATTACCAACATGGGACGTCAATGCTCCACACCTATGGTCACCCCATCAGTGGTCAGGTATGCCCATGAGTTAATCACCCTTAACATCCGCATCCCTCCCCCACACCCCAGTAGGAAAACCTCCATAACACACATCTACAAAGCCAATGTCATGCTACACATGTCAGACGTGACTAACATCATGACACCCATGCAGATGGGAACTGAAAGGACAACTGCTGAATCATACATGAAGGCACTGTATGAGCACATCCACTCGTGCATGAATCGTGCCATCCAATATTGAAATAAGATGCTCCCCACCAAGAAAAGGAACCCAATGTGATGGCCCCCTGCCATAAGCATACTGTACAACAAAAGGAGGAAACTGCTGCAGAAATGGGGGAATTTCCAGGATACAAAATACTCCCTTACCAGCTACAGTAAGAGGCAGAGATCCCTCATAACATCCACCAAAGCTAGTTACGAACATAATATAGCCAAAGATGCCAAAGACAACTGCAAGCCGTTCCATAGCTATGTGAGGAATCTAAATGGCAATGCTCAGAACTGCTGTGAGCTACAACAGGATGGTATTAAATCTACTGCTCCCAGGGATATTGCCAATATCCTGGAAGATCAATTCAGTGCCAACTGCACCCCCTCCCAACCCCTAAAGGGCCCATCGCAACATGGATAGATTGCCATATTCCAATAATAATGGCCACATAGGTAAAAATCACACTCTGCAGAGCTATGAGAACAGCAGCCATGGGACCAGTCAACATCCTGGGCTGTGTACTACATGAGCTACAAACTGAACTGGCACCTCACCCGTGTTCCATGTCTAATCATAGCCACACCTCAGGCTTCATGCCCACTGTGTGGCGCACAGCTACAGTTATCCCAGTCCACAAGGGGGGATCCACCTTGAATCCTGGGAACTACAGCCCCAGCAGTATGATGTGCCTAAAATATAAGGCCATGGAATGTATTATCATGGAAATTAAAACAAAGGCACTGGCAACCAGTAAACACTGGACCCTAACCAGGTTGGGTTTGTGAAGGGCCGATCATGTCATCTCAACCTGAATGACAACTGTGAATCCGTCTCCAGAGCCGTGGATGAGGGTAAGGTGGTTCACACAGCCTATCTGGACCTCGGCAAGCCCTTCATCACCATCCTCCAGTCTGGAATCATAGATAAATGTATCAAGCTGGCTATTAATCCCAATGTCACTCGATGGGCTGTCAACTGCTGTACTGACACAACCCACACTGTAAATGTAGGTGACAACAACCCAAGCCCCAGACAAGTAACAGTTGGAGTACCTTAGGGCTCAGTCCTGGCACCACCTTTGTTTGGCATCTACTGCTCTGAAGTACAGTCCAACAGTAAGGGACACCAGCAAACAAAGGTCACAGATGACTGCACACTGGGAGCCAATAGTGAATCCCCACATGATGTGGATATTCTACAGAAGGATCTTACAGAAAGACATGCTTGGTGCCTGAGCCATGGCCTCAAGATCAATGCCAAAAAATATATAGTTATCCCCATTGGGAAGGGACATGTACTTGTGAAGTACCACATAGGTGGCAGTACACTAAACACCTAAAGTGTGATAACAGACTTAGGGACACAGGTGGTCAGTGGTCTCACCTTTGATAACCACATTGCCACAACAGTCAGGAAGCCCAGCTATGTGGCACACTTCCAACTAAGGGCTTTACATCCAGGAAAAGGAGGCCATTGTCCCACTGTAGGCATCTCTCCGTAGACCCAGTATAGACTTTAATGGCCCATTACGTATGTACCTCACAAGACATCTGCAACAAGTATTTTGAAAAAGAAGTCTTCACACCCCAAGACATGTGAAGCATATCAGTCAGGGTTTGCTTACTGGAAGACACAAACACAGTTTACTCCCCACCCCTCCCTGTCTTACTTTGTCTTGTCTCTCTCACCTCTCTGGTGGATGTGGAGTAACCTGCTTTGCTAGGCAGCAGCTTCTGTTTTGTAAGTGATGTTCATGATCAGCTGATGGTCTCTGCACGAATTGCAGTCCCCCACTAGCTGATTGCATGTGTAACGGCTGTGGTAACATTCCCATAGCCAATTGCATGGAAACACACTCCTATATCTAGGAACATTATGTGGGTGTTGGGCCTTTTCATTCACTGTGAGCAGGACCTTATGTCAGTGTTTGACAAACAGCATCACAGATGGTATTGGGATATACCTCTAACAACATACACTGTGGAGACAGGCCAACAAACAGGAGCCAGATGTTCCAGACATGACTACAGAATGTAAGTGTTGCTCTTCTGCATTTGGAGTAATGTTGGTTTAACAGGGTCTGTGTGAATATGGCTGGTCTATATGACTTAATATCTGTCATGACAGTGTTATGTGTTTAAGAAAACTCCCACCTGTAGGGTTATCTGCAGACTGAGCAGTGTTTGGAGTCTTATGTTTCTTGTTTTACTCACAGATCACCTGTCTTAGAACTGCAGAAGCATAGTCTGAGGATTGCAGTCAGTACATGGTGACAGCCATGACAGTTACTGACTTCACATCCCTCGTAGAACATATGTCACAACAAACCCTGTTACAACAGTAAATGTGTGAGGGTATCACAGCAGCATGTCAATATTGGCCCAGTGTGCGTGGCTCCAGCCACAAGTCTGTCAACCTTTGTACATATGTCATGCAGTAAGAGGTGCATATGTTCTGTACACCATTATTTATTGACATCATACCTGATAACACGCCAGTCAGATATCAGACTGCTAGACATGTTATGTATAGTAGGGGTTATTTCTGCGGATATAATCTTGGCATTCTGTGGATGTGTGTACAGTAGTGGGGTCCGCGTACTTTTGGTGATTGTCAACAGTATGTGTATTGTGAATATGTACATTGGCCTGTGTACAGACTGTGGTAGATGTCATTGTTCTTGGTCCTGTTCTATCTGATGTTACATGCTGCTCCAGTGTATGGTACCCTATTGGCTCACATGTTTGTAGGGCCAATCACACACATGCCCCATACCAGAGACAGGCATTGGACGATACTGTGCTGTGACCAAGTATATGTATGGTTAGTGTGCGAGAGGCACATATGAGGATGGTGTTGATAAGACAGTCCATATAGTGTAATATTAAGCTTGCATACCATATGTGGCTGTGGCTGTGTTCACATTAGTTGTGGGTTTGCACTTTCACACAGATGTCTGTTACTCTGTGCTGTGACATGCCTGTAGAGCCTGCTATATTTGCAGGTACATGTGTATACCCCAATATGAAATGTAGGCCAGTGTTGTGGCAGTCTGCCTGTAGTTTACACAGTGCTTTGTTACATGCCTAGCAGCTTAGTATAATTAATCAATGTGATGTTATGTCCAGATATTTGCAAGAAGTACTACTGCCGGGCCACCATAACTGTATTTCTGACAAAGCAGTGGGATTCTGTACAGATGTATGTCACTAACTACTGGGTAGTATGTGGCCATGTGACCTCTGCACCACCAGTTATTATGTGTCAGGACAGACACAAGTGTGTGAATGCATAAACCATGTGGGCATATGTATTCCAGTATTTACGTGATATACCCATGTACATGGCTGTTAACATCCACATTCTTAGGCTTGGTCCACATGTCTCATATGAAAGGGATCAGTGTATACCTCTGGACTGACGAGAGAGTGCCAGACTGTCCACATATATTGGTCATATCTCTGCTGTAGTCCACAGGATCATAACTGTGTTATCAGTGGTACTGTACTATGATGTCCTTAAGATGTCTGTCAATAACCGATGGCATACATGTCAATAGCAGATGAGACCTTCCACACACAACATGTCTGTTAAGACAACCCCTGTTACAGTAGCAACAGTCTACATATATACCTGCAATACATACATGACATCCCTTTCCCCAAAAGGTTGACTATTGGTGCTGATAGGACTCACTCCATGTTCTGGACATATTAAAACATATATATATATAT
>NC_056733.1:1378830894-1378847164 GCF_019279795.1 Protopterus annectens
TCATGTGGTGGGAACTGGCAATGGACACCAGGTTGCCCCTGCACCTCCCAAAATGAAAACCCCTTGGGGGGGGCCCCTTTTTGGGGTTGGGGGGGTTTTTTTTGGGGTTCATTTGCTGGTACTACTTTGGGCAGGCCATAACATAGTGAAGGAGCACTGTATGCGATTATATTGCCCTATTGTAGTGATGGGATAGGTTGCCACATGCCCTCTGTAGTCTGCTGCAATCACACCATGGATTTACTATCTTTGGAGCGAATGGAGAGGGAACTACCAACATAGTGGTTGTTGCCTAGTCGATGTGTTTGTGTATGAGACATGGAGTTGAGAGTGTTCTCTGCCAGATGACACAAAGAGTTTTGAAATTGTTGCTGGTGATGTCATGCACAGGGGTATGGATTGTCAATCCCAACCTCTCTGCTGTTTGTGACATCTGTTATCCTTGTAAGGTGGACCTTGTGACATATAATAGGCCACCGTTAATAAGAGAACCCAAAACCCACACCACAATGAGTCCAGTTGTTATACAATCACAGCCACCTCCACACAGGATATGAATGACAAACACACACACACAGCAAGTCTCACAGTTGCCACGTCTGGGATTGGAACTCCTACCTAACTAGTATATCACACTATAGCATTGCAAATTTATAGGACGCGCTATGGAGATTACTGGGCTACTCCTTCCCCAAAGGTGTATTTCAAAGTGAATGACATCAGCAGGTTTTCCAAAGAAGGGCAATGAAGGTTGTAGTGACTGTGAATGGCCTCAAAAGCATTGCTCCCTACACAGACAAGCAAACACATGCACACAAATCACGCTGCCATGTCACAGAATTGAGTAATATATCACACTACAGCATTATGCAGTTATAAGACACGCCACAGAGATTAGTGGGCTATTCTTTCCCCAAAGCTGTATTTCAAAGTGAATGACATCAACAACCTTGCCAAGGTTGGGCAATGGAAAGTGTAGTTCATAGGGTCATACGTTGATACTAGGCTATCAGCCCTAAGACCTATACATGCTGGGCGACAGACTGATTCTCTGTAAACTTCACAATATTTACTTCCCTGCACCCCTGTCTAGCAATGCAGCTGACATGATTCCCAGGGTAAATGTCCTATCTCCCATCCAATTGTCCAGGTTCTTGAGGAATGAGGCTCCTTGTGTATGGGCAGTCTATTCCAAAGTCTGGGGAGTCTCTGGGTCAGGAACACATCCCTCCTGCATGTATTGTTCATTGTGATGACAGGATTTGGATCCCTGGATCATGTGGCTGTGAGGGTCTGGAATTATCTAAGTGTAGCATGTCTAACAGCTGTGGGTTTGACATGGCATGATATGTTAAAGCGGGAATGCCCTCTGAGTGCAATGTGAGGCCGGTACGGCAGTAGGATTTTCAGAGGTGCTGTATCTGGTTTGTTGTTGGTGTTTGTGAAGTATGCGGCTTCTCTGCTTATTTACCCAGATGTCTTGTGAGGGTACGCCGTGTGGTAGTCAAGGTCTATCGCAGGTCTGGGAAGTGCCACAGTGGGACAATGGCCTCCTTTTATGGATCTGGCCTTAGTTGGAAGTGTGCCATAAACGAGCTTCCTGGGCGTGGCAATGTGGTTATCAAGGTGAGACCACTGACCACCTGTGTCCTAAGTCTGTTATCACACTTTGGGTGTTTGGTGTGCCACCTGGTGGTGCTTTGCATGCATGCAATGGGGATAACTATATATTTTTGGCATTGATCTTGAGGCCATGGCTCAGGCACCAAGCATGTCTTTCTGTAAGATCCTTCTGTAGAATATCCACATCATGTGGGGATTGACTATTGGCTCCCAGTGTGCAGTCATCTGTGACCTTTGTTTGCTGAGGTGTGCCACTGTTGGACTGTGCTTCAGAGCGGTAGATGCCAAACAAAGGTGGTGCCAGGACTGAGCCCTAAGGTACTCCAACTGTCACTTGTCTGGGGCTTGGGTTGTCAATGGTGATTGACATTTGCACATCATGTGGTTTTAGCCAATTGGATGTGTGCTGGGCAGGGACAGAACCTCTGTTGGGAGATTCTTTGTCGTGTTGCGTCTCTTCCAGCACATCTATGTATGTGTATGTTTACTCGTGTGTTGTCCTTGAATCATATGTGTGTATTCTATCCAATGTGTGTGCACAGCATGACTGATTGTATACTTTAGAGGGGTGGTGGGGTAAATGGAATCATGTGGGTCATGTTGAGCTTTGGTATTATTGAGCATGCCCAGTATGACCTTTCAGTATTTTGTTGTCTGGCATTTCCTCTAAAGTGTGGGAGCATGTCCACTGCCATGTATTGAATGTGTGAATCCATTCCAGGTAGGTGGAACTCCAGTGCAGAAGTTGTGTTCTACACCTACAACTAACCAAACTGTTTTGCCGGGATATCTGGGTAAAGGTTTGACAGTAGCTGGTATTCAAAAATGGGCAAAGGATAGTGGAGTTACTGCAGGTAATTGTGTCTATGCTGGTTCTGCTACGCCAGTGCATTGTAGATGAGCTGGGGCCATGCCTGTGCTGTGATGTTTGTATTCATCGGTACTGTCAAGGTATACATATTTGCGTGCAGGTGTTCCAGAACATAGGGTGAATGTAGCTGTGTCCATTATTGTGGTTAGCAGCCATGTTCTTATCATGCCATTCTGGAAGCTGCAGACACTTGCTGCTGGATGTGTGTAAATGGTTCAGCGCGCAGTGATGGCAGAGGATCCCATGCTTGTACATCTATCGATGTGACAGTATGGCCATATCTACTGTGGCCATACCTGGCTGTGCAGTGCCTGATTTTAGAGGCGAGTCGCAATTCTGGACATGCCCCTTCATTGTAGTTTCTGAGCAGGTTTGTAGCCTACCCATTCTTGTGTTTGCAGTCAAAGGATAGTATGTGTGCACACGGCTGAGTTTCGGACTTCACGCACTTCATGCGTCCATACTCCCACCCCCATTATTCTAGCCTCTTCCATACATTATGCAAACATTATCTAGTATGTTCCCTATAGTTATTACCTCATCCAGAAGTAATTTGGTGTTGGTCCACGTTTATGTGATTTATCCCACATGTGCTTGCATTTGGATTCTGTGGACTGTGTTATGTTGTTATTTGGGGAGACCATAACATAACGCCATTGGCAGTGCAGATTGAGACACAGGTCTTTGGCGAAGGACTGTAGGCCATTTGGTAGTGATGCAGGCCAGCTGTAGCAGGCCATTGCATTCTGTCACTCATACAGTTCAGACTGCAATACCAATATATTCTAGGGTAACAGGAGTAGGTGCTGGTGGTGCCCCGTGCTTTTAAAATGGTATTGATCCAGTGGTGTGAATGCTTGCAGATGCATTCACATGCAACGTACAGGGACATCAGCTGTTCTCAATGTCATTCCTATGACCTTTGTGGTCTGCCAGTGTTTGGCCAGATGACATTGGTATTCCCTACTACAAGCCCAAATAATGAGCTGCAAATCTGTATGGGCAATTCAAAGGGTGTGTCCATTTGGTAGTTAATATTATATGCTGTCTGTCTGGGGTAATTCCCCCTGTGTACTGGTTGTATATCTGGGCCGACATTCATGCCATGTCCTTCTTTCAGATGGTGACACATATTGCTTCCAAAGATTTACTATGGCTTACTGCTGGAATGTGTTTTGCTGGGAAGCATTATTGTTTAGCACTGCAGTTGTGAGAACTTGGCCTTGTCATGGCGGTACTGGGCAGTAGCCAACAGGACAAACCTTACCATGCATACATACTGACCACTCTCACACAATATACAACACCTGTATACACACAGACCTGCATATTGTACACGTGCTACAATCTATCCTGCTACCTTGGGAAGCTCAGGTAATCTTTGCTCCACTGTTATTATATCTACACATACATATTACTACATTTCTACATAGGATTGGGGGGCACACCTGACTGTTACCTCATTTCTACGTAGGATTGGGGGGCACACCTGACTGTTACTACATTTCTACATAGCATTAGGGGGACTGTTACTACATTTCTTCATAGGATTGGGGAGCACACCTGACTGTTACTACAGTTCTACATAGGATTGTGGGGTGGGGCACACCTGACTGTTACTACATTTCTACATAGGATTGGGGGCACATACAACTGTTACTACATTTCTACATAGGATTGCAGGGGGGGGCACACCTGATTGTTACTACATGACTACATGTCTACATAGGATTGGTGGGGCACACCTGACTGTTACTACATTTCTACATAGGATTGGGGGGCACACCTGACTGTTACTACATTTCTACATGGGGGGCACACACCTGACGGCTGTTACTGCATTTCTACATAGGATTCAGGGGGCACCTTAGCTGTTACTACATTTCTACATGGGATTGTGGGGGCACACCTGAGCTGACACTATATTTCTACATATGACTGGGGTGGGGACACGCGGCTGCTACTACATTTCTGCAGGATTGGGGGCTGCTCTATTTCATACTGCATTTCTACATGGGATTGTGGGGTGGGGGCACACCTGACTATTACTACATTTATCCATGGGATTGGGGGGCACATCTGACTGTTACTAAATTTTAAGGATGGGGGGGGCACACCACAGGCATTTTACAAATTTGTTGCGTATTTAATACTGGTATTTTATTTCATTCTGTATTCTAACCTATCATCCTGACTAGAGGCATATCAGTGCACTTTTCTGGGTCTTAGGTTGGATTGACCCTTCCCATTCGAAGTTTCTGACTTCTTACCTTCAAAACTAACATCCCACTGCCTGACCTGTTGTGGTCTGTCTGTGTAGGTCTAGGGAGGGATATCTAACCATCAGTCAGGGCCTTAGCTGTGCTTTGTTTGTGTTTGTCTACACCTGTCTTGCTGCTCATCCATACCATAGATACAAAATAACAACACATACTACTCCCATTCAGCAATTGGTGGGAAGAGTGACTTACCTTGTGGCTATACCAATTACTGAGGATGGTGCTGGAGGGCTGACTTATGTCGAATGCATAGTACACTCCTATACATGGTTAATCACAGGTAGTGTCATGTTTGGCATCCCTTTTCATATATGAGAGTCAGACAGAAGTTTCGTTACCTGGGTCCCAACGTGTCGGTGTATGTGCTTGCTATGCGTTGCCTCTTTGCCAAGGCCTGGGCATACTGGGCAAACCTCCTTCTGCCTGGCGAGCTCCAGTTGTTCTCCTCGATGCATTCTGTGCCTGTGCAGGCCTTGGCAATGGTGGGGGGCTGTGTGGCCGGCTCTGCGCTATGCTGTTCCTGCTGCAGCTGTTTCCACCAGGATCATGTTGTGGCAGCACGGCACATCACGATGATAGTTGGGTACATGTGGCTGGTAGTACTGCGGTCACTGGATGTCCAGGCACGCACCAGAACCGTGACTTGAGCATCCCAAACACACACTCTATTATGATTCTGAATGCTGTCGCGTTATTGCTCATTATGGGTTCTTGTTTGTGTATTGTGTGTGTGTCATTATTATTGTGTGTGTGTGTGTGTGTGTGTGTGTGTGTGTGTGCATTTCTGATGGGTGTCATCAGCCACAGCTCCGGTACATAACCAGCATCCCCACTGGTATAAAGGATGTCCCCATTGGCAAATCTCTGTTTTAGCTGCATCAGATGCCAGATGTGAAATTAAGTAAAGTGCTTCAGGGCAGCCAGCACACACATTCATTATAATACCCTGGGCATCGCGCGACCGCAACGAATTGATGGAGGAAGCCCTTGCAGTTGATGTAGACCTACCCCACTCACGGGTGGTGCTTTGATGCATATGCGTGCAGTCTATAACACCCACTACCTCAGGGTATTCAAAGCTATTTGGTGGAAAGAGATGCATATGGCTGGCAATGCCTCACGGGTATTGAAATATACATGCTCACTGGCATGTGCTGACATGTATCATCCAGGAACTGGTGGAGTACCCTGGATGCTGATGCCTGTGAGATCTCCATGATATCCCAGATGGCCTTTGGAAGGTACCTGTGGCTGAAGTATTCTTGAGCCTACATACTTTGTTATCCACTGGGATGGGTTCCTCTCTGTTATGTCTATGTGTGATGTGTGGCTGGCACAGTTCAACAATTGCTGTAGGAGATCTCTGTCCACCCTATAGTGCTCCACTATCTCAATGTAGCCCTGTAGGTTACCCGAGGTCTGTACACTCTTCTCTTTCTCCTCACTGTGGGTTGGTCGACAGCATTCTCATCCTCACCATCCTCAGCCTCTTCTACATGTTGATTTATGATTGCTGCTGCAGCCCCTATCATTTTGTTGCTTTTGTTTGATAGAATTTCCCAGCTTTTGTACACCGGTGGTGTAGAATATGTGGAAAAAACAGAGGGTAAGGTGTTTGCATAGTTTATAGTGGTGTGCTGGGCTGGAATGATGCCTGTGTAATTGGTTTATTCTGATACATTTCACCTGCCGGCTACGCTAATTCTCCGTGATTACCTTCCTACTGCTGTTTTCCCTTCCCGTACCTTCATGTTTAAACCCAGGGTGCATCGCTTTCAACCACAATTAACTCAATACCTCGAGCAGATATTTCTGTTTTTTTTTTTTTTTCCTCATACCACAGCTTAGGCAATATAAAGTGCTAGGCGACCTCAGACACACACCCCTTGCTTATCTCTGTAAACTATGGGGCAAACCAACCACAGGGCTCCACTAAGCCTGACATGTCTGACACACACCTGATGTAATGTGCTTGAGCACATACATGGTTCAGATTGCTGGCTAGCAGTGAGGAAAATCTGGGATTCGTATCATTCCCTCATTTGCATGGGATTGCCTTCTAATGCATAGTTACACAAGTCCCGCGGACTTCCCTTAACCTTCTTTTATTTACTGGCCATGTTGTCTTCTGCCTGCCGGTGTTAATTATAATGGCAAATTAGTGATTTTGGATACAATGCTTATTTCAGGTTTTTATTTTCAGCCAGTCGCGTTTCTGGCACTTCAAAACCACTAATATCTTAAACAGCCAGAATCATTTTAAAAATGAAAGTTATTTATTTTATTTTGGCAACTGTTTTCCATGCCAATGGTTATATGTTGGCCATTGCCATTGCTTTACGCATACTAGACGCCTTTATATGGAGCTGCCATTGCTCTGTTTGTAGTTGCAGAAATGTACTCGGTTTACTAACTGGGTACATTTCTTACTACCTGCGTGGCGGCGGCGAGTTCCCCTGGATACATATTTATTTATCTCATTTTGCATGGTTTCACCTGCAAATGGGTTAATTGCATGCAGAACTGTGTCAGTGCAGGAATAGTGCAGGTACGCGATGCCGTCCTGGAAACATTTCTGGATCGCGCAGTCATATTGCCTCCAGCAGCTCCTGCACCATTCCTGCCGTGTAGAGCTTGCTAAATATGAGGGAGTGTCATATTCTGTGCTCATATATTGCATTCTAATATTCTTTTATGGTCTAGTTCATTATTTATAGGCATCCATGAAACTCATTTCAGTACCTTTTCAAACAAGTGGTCACAGTTTCTTTCATTTATTATTATTTTGTAATTTAAACTTTCAGATAAGGAGTGTTCATCTAGGCTCAACCCATGTTTGAGCAATCTCAGAGAAAGAAGCTTTTATAAAATGCATGTTGGTCATCCATTGAACTTGTACATGCGTGGGGTACATGCTATGTGAAGAAATCTAGTTAATGTAGTTCATAGTATTAAACAAGACAAACAATTAGCAGTCCAGTGCACAGATGCAATACCAGTCTGAGATATGCAGCTTGTACCTTTTCTTTTAAAATAATTGATATTGGTCAATGCCTTGCATGAATTTATATTTTATTGGGCTCATAAACAATATTTTTTCAAATCTCTTTAATTGTTTAAAGGTTCGTAAGTCTCCATTGTGCATCTCAGAAACTTTTATTTATGACAACTCCATGTGTACTCAGTTTCCCAAAGTAAAATTTTAAAGACCTCTTGTCAGACTTTTTTCTGTTGACTTCAGAGAGATTATGGGATTCATAGGTTCATGCTAGGCTATCTGCCTAGGGCATTTACCAACCTAGCCAGGTGTGTTTGGCTTCGCCACCCTTGGAATAGTTTACTGTGCCATTTTTAAGGTTGTGTTTTACTGTGCCTCTGTCTAGTAGTGACACAGAAGTGATCCCCAGGGTAAACCCTACGATCTCCTATCACTCATGGTTTTCTTGGAAAGAGAGTCAGTGAGAGTCTGCTAACATGAACTGGGATTCTATTCCAAGGTGAAGAACCTCTGGGTTATGAATCTGTCCCTCAGCATGTCCTGTTGTTTGCAGTTTAGTCTTTTCGATCCGCGTAGCTCTAAAGGGATTTGGATTTTCTGAGGTGGAACATGTCCATTAATTCAGGGTTGGACATGGCTTTGTCTGCGTCAGGCATAGATAAAGCCTCTGAGTAGAGAAGCGTTATGCAACTGTGAAGTAGAACTGGAGTTTCTTTAGCCAAGCAGCAGCATCTGTTTGAGTCCCTTGATCCTCTTAGTGAGAGTTACTTTTGGGGTCTTTCTAGTTGCTGCAGGTGTCGGGCCAAGAATTACATCAAATGGGGCATTGTGCTGAATTATGGGCCTGATGAAGGATGAGTAAGGGGCACAATGACCTCCTTGATCTAGATGTGAATCCTTTCATGATAAGATTGGGCTATATAGAAGGTCTTCCTAACCACTTTGGCAATGAAGTTTGTCCAAAGGAAACTTACTATCAACTTGGGTCCCCAGGTCATAGTACTTCTTCTGCATAATGGATTACCTCCTATGTGGTGAATTTGGGCACTTTATTTTTACTTGGTATAACTATACACTTTGGCATTTAGTTTAAAGCCATGGCTCTGGCACCAGTTATCAGTCTTACGGAATACTTTTGGAGGATGTTTGTGTCGGCTGGAGGGATCAATTATGGTGCCCGGTTGCCAGTCATCTCTGCAGAACTTGGTCAGCTCCTGATCCTCCGATGTTAGCCTCTCTACCTCAGAAAAATATATTCGAGGGGTGTGGCTAGGATGTAGACTTCAGTTCGGCATCTTTTTCTCATTCTGCACTCAAAGATATTTCTGACAGAGGAATTTTTAAAAACTAGATATTTTGACAAACCTATTTTGTTGAATTACTTCTACTAATATCACTAGAAGTCTACAGTGCAAAAATTTGGCTTTAAACATTATTTTTCTGTCAAAACAAGAAAAAAAGTAATCTGAATCTACTGAAAATGAGCTTTTCATACCACACAGGACCAGACGATGAAAAAAAGGAGATACAGTCTTTATTAAAATGCTATACAAGACTTGTCAGTAAAATTTGACAAAATGAATACCAAACTGGACACTTTTTGAGGAGAGAGATCTACAAAGTACAAATACAGCAACTACAAGAAATATTGGCCTTAACAGAAGTCTCAAATAGCTGAAGCATCAAGAGAGATCCTTAAATGATACTTGAGGGCAGACTCTCAGAACAAGATCTTCAGTTACATTTTTATCACAACAAAATAAGCTTTCCAGTATTACAAAATAAAATAGAGGATCTAGAGAACAGGTCCAGGCCTTAAATAACCTTTTGCATCCCTATGGGCTACCAGAGAGAAAACAGAGAGGGAGAATAACATGGTGACTTTCCTTACTACCTGGTTACCAGAAGTTTTGTGAAATTGCCTGAAGCTCTTTCTTATGGAATTGAAAGAGCCCCACGAATCATAAGAGCTGCTTCATCAACCATCAAATCAAATAATCACCGAGATGAATAATAGTAAAGAAGTTTTTTCATCACAGGACAAGGAACTTATTTTAAAACAACAAAGCATGGTCAACTTCTTCAAGTTAAATCACAAAGACAACATAATCAGATTTGATAATGATTATTACTGTTGGAGTTATATACTGCTAGAAAAGAATGTCTCCCTCTGATAAAGGAATTGAAAAAAAGACAACCTTAAGAGTCCACTTGCTGTTCCCTCTGAGAATAAAAATATTTTTTCTGAAGGTCCCAAAACTTTTTGACACTCTGCAAGCAAATAAAGTTTCTTATCTTTCAGCTAATGGAAACTAACTTGGATAATGTGGAAGAAAATGGATTTCTCCCAATTATGGGGTTAAGCGTCACTTAAGAAAAAATGAATGATAGACACTGCTGACAAGAAGAAGAAGAAACGAGCAAAAGACATATGAAAAACATAAACATTATTGTTCTCTCTATTTGCTCTGTAAGGCAAAAAGTTTTTTGAAAGCATTCATATGCTATTATGCGTGGTCAGTCTTTGAAACAATATAAATACAAGATAAGCAGGACATTTTAAGCAAGGTACTATCTTTCTACTCTATTACACTGTAAATACACTTTATACAGTCATGATTTTTTCCTAACTCTAAATGATGTTTAGATAGTTCATTTATAAATTCACACCTGCCTTTTACTAGTAGGTATAGAATATGATGTATTTACACTGACATATTAATCGTGGTGTATGTTTGAAATGAGAGCATGATTCCTTTTTATATTATTTACACTAAGCTGCATGAAATATCTAAACTGATGTGTATTTAATACACATAATGATATATATATAAAAAACTGATAGTAATAACTTTGTCAAAAGTGCCTTCCTGAGAAAGTAATTATCTATTCTTTGATGCTAAAAGTGCGCCTTTTACCACTAACAAACAACTGTTTCGGCTTGTATATCTGCCCCTAATGTTAAGAAAGACTAACTAGTTTTCTAATGAGCTGGTGTTCAGTTTAAAAAAGCCCTAAAAGCTCTCATACTTGCGTTTTGTTTTGTCTTCCCGCCATGGTCACGAGCTGGGGAACCTCTTATTTTACCACCCCCTGAATGAAGGTTCTTCAGTTAGAATCCATTACAGTGTGTTAAACCTTCACAACAGCACAAAATGAAAAGTAAACAGTCATGAGTGATGTCAGCACTAAAACAACAAGACAGTATGGGTTATTGGTATCAGCTCCTAAGCTACTTAAAAGTAACCAGCACACTATTTATGAGATGGTGGCAAAGTGCGTTTTACAGTTTTAACAAAATATTAAGGTACACTGAAGTACCTAATGAATTTTAGAAGGTATCAACACATACATGACATTTTATTATATTGTAATATTTGTTATTCATTTTGAATTGTGCGATATGTAAACAACACAATAAAGCTTAAAAATAGAGTATATCGCACTTGGAAAAGAAACTGTGTATGAATAGTTAGCACATACAGACTTTACTATAATCTTTTCTTGATTACAAGATCACCCCATGTAAATTACTATAATTTAACTTAATTGCTATATAAAAATTTAATATATTCCCAAGTCCTTGATTGGAACTATATTAACATATTTGTATTACACACTGCAGCTAGTGTACTCAATCTTAAGGATACAGTAAGTCAATTAAAAGGTTTATGATGTAGCTATGTCTTATTAGGCATTTGCTGGGTATAAAAGGAGTTGCTGTTTAATTATCAAGATACTCTGTAAATATTAAAATTGTTCAAGTAGCACACAATCATTAAGCAGGTAATGAGCAAGAAAAAATCTGTCTTGCTTATGATATTGTTATATTATTATATATATATATATATATATATATATATATATATAGTGGAAAAGAACTGCTGAATTATAAGTAATAGCTTTTATTATTAAAGGCAAGATTATATTAATATTGAATATCCTCACTGAAAATGAATGGTTGTGAGAGACATTACAGCTTAACTCCCATTATATAAATCCAAGGCTAAAGAGATTGTCTTCTTGTATGTCTAAATTGATCAGCATTGAACCTTTTTTGATTGCAAATAGACATGCAACGTTATATTTTTTACTTATATAATATCTGAATATATATAATATAACATCAAAAACGCTAAAGCCATTACGGTCAACTAAGCATCTCCATATATCAGTCAGCATTAAAAATATGATTTGAATAGCATAGGCATTTACTAACATATTGCTGTTGGTACCTGATATGCATATAAGTAACAGGAGTCTAATTTCTGTCTATGAAAAGTGAATACCAGGGTGTGTGCATTTGTTAATTATGAAACAAGAGCATGCTATCTATTATTTTTTAATATCCTATAGGGTATGTACTTTGTTAGAGACCTGCACACATGCTGCAAAGCTGCTAGTTATTGCATATTCACTAGTATATTTCTGACTGCAGCAGCATATAAAATATATGGTGTGGACCACTTGAGTTGAGAATATGTCTCTATATTGGGCATGTTCTCTGTTTGAATGTTATTTATATTATCTATATAATATGATATAGATACCCTCTACTAAATTCAAAGAAATGTCACAATAGAAACAAATATTTATTAAAAAATGGAGAGAATAGAAGGATGAAGAGAAAATGTTCTAGTTGAAAATGGTTGATAGTCATATAAGGTTATCTTTTCCTGTTGTATGTAGAGAGTTGACAGTAATAGAGAGTGCACCAAACAATTGTGTTATATAGGCATATTTAAAGCCTTACTTTGCTTCTCATATTTTCCAATCTTACAGTTATAATCAGCTACAGATAGAATCCTGTAATATCATAAAGAGGTATGAGTTGCTTATTTGATTGATATGACATATATAATAATTTTACTAGCGATGAAATATGCTATAAAGTGGCACTAATGTAAAAGTATATAGGGACACTTGTTACAGAAATATAGTCTTAAACTATATAGCCACCAATGCCAAAAACAAATTAGTAGCATTCATACCACTAAAATATATTTTTGGATAAAAGAAAACTACAAGATTACTGATAAATGACAATACAAATGTAGCGTTATATTCATTATTCTAGGATACTTTCTAATTTAATCAACATTGGCATGGTTAACTGATGCATAATGCTTAACATTTTTTATGTATGTATGCATATATGTGTGTATAATGTATGTGTATATATATATATATATATATATATATATATATATATATATATATATATATATATATATATAGATATATATATAGATATGTATAAATTAGACCATTACAATAAATTTGTTACCTATGAATATCCACTCACACTATAGGAGATAGACAGCAAGCATATTATTTTAAGATGCATAACCCCGTTATTGCTACAAAAGATATATTAAGATAAAAGATTTTCCTTTAATTTATTGAAAACAAATAGTTAAGTATTAAATCTATGTATAGTTGTGTTGCCTTAGTGTTTTATAAAATATTAAAAATAGATAAAGACTGTTAGAAGTAATCTGTAAAGACAATTATGTATGCTTAAAGATATATAAGATACTTTTCATTGTAAAACTTACCGTATGGCGGGGCCGGGGAGGATGCTGAAATGCAGACTTAGAGATTGCTTTGTGATTAGAATCATTTTAGGGATGAGGTGTTTTTCTCATGAAGAGGTGTGGTGGTTGTTTATCTTATATTGTTCTCAGTTATGATCTTGTAATTTACTTTTTTATTGGGTGTCTATAATCTGTTGGCAATATGTTGGAAGAAGAATGAACAAGTCATTCTCTTCATGTGTACTACACATCTAGACATTGTTGCAGTATATAAATGGATAAAAGCAAAGCTAATATAAATCAATTGCAAAATGTATATCTCTTAATGTAAATGGTTTAAATAGTAGCTGCAAAGGTGGGAATCTTTATAGATATTTAAAGCTATGTGGTATAACGAGTATTTTACAAGAACACACCTTACACAGGAAGACATAAAATGGAAATAAACAATAAAAATTATACAATACTAGTAAGTTCCACCTATAATCAGAAGCAAGGAATTGTAATTTTGTCAGAAAAACACTACTTTAATGCCTAAAATCGTAAATACGTTCCATGACAACTCAGGAATGTTTTTGTCTAGTGACAATATCTATCAATGAAATGATATATACATTAGTGAATATTTGTGGATACCAGGACTAGTGTTAGGTGGCCGTAACACTTAAAGACATTGTACAATGTATCCAAAGGCAATTTAATCATAGCTGGAGATTTCAATTGCATTATAAAAGAAACTGACAATACAAAACTTCTACGTAGAGATCACCTTTAACAAAAGTTGTTATCTGAGTTTGTTAAGAGGCTTTTAATATAGTTGACATAAATGAGTATGCTATCCCAGATTCACTATTCTTTACACATTTTTCCATAGACATAATACATACTCTAGAATAGACAGAGTGTACACATAACAAAAGGATTTAACCTCTAAATTAAATAAAGTCAAGACAATTTCATGTCCATTTTAGGACAACCATAACACCATAATGTTTGAGAGATAGACTTATGTTTCCAAGAAGGATATCAGTAACAAGATACCATCTTACATAACAAATCTCAAAGATTTTTAGGAATTTTATATTAAAAGAGACACAAACATTCATAGATATCAATCTTTAAAGATATCTAGAAGTATATATATGGGATGCATTGAAAGCATACCTATATGGAAGGAGGTGGATAGTATAAAAATAAAACAAAACAGTGGAATAAGGAATTAATGAATTACAGTCAAAGTAGATAATTTAAAAGCTTGATATTCAAAATGAAAACACCAGCACTAATAAAAGAACTAGAAGATACTAATAAAAATACTCAGAGGCATACACCACAAACAATGATCAACTTAGAAAAATTAAACTATGTTGCAAAATTCAATGAACCTAAAACCAATAAAGAATAGCAAATAGGACTAAAAAGATTATTAAAACAAATCAAATCAAGGAAATACATAATATAGAAACTAAAAATAAAATAAACAATAAAAATTATACAATACTAGTAAGTTCCACCTATAATCAGAGAGGGGGTAAATTTTGTGGAAAAACACTACTTTAATGCCTAAAATCATAAACACGTTCCATGACAACTCAGGAATGTTTTGTCTAGTGACAATATCTATCAATGAAATGATATATACATTAGTGAATATTTATTGGATACCAGGACTAGGTGTTAAATTGGCCAAAACAACTTACTTAAAGACATTGGCCTGCAATGTGTATCAAAGGCAATTTAATCATAGCTGAAAGTATCTGATTTAGAAGGAATACTAGAAGCTTTTATGCTATTTTTTCATAAACTTAATAATCAAAATGAGAAAACAGAAACACATTCAGCATTGAAAGCTTTTCTCAAAAACAATGTTAAAGTTAGGTTATTAGAGGAGTAGGTATAACTAATAGATAAACAAATAACAATGACAGAACTTAAAGCTGAAGTAAATGGCTGAAGTCGCTCCCATCCCAGGTATAGAACAATATCACCCCAAATGTTAAATTACTATCAAATGAGGCTTTGCTGTTGTTATTGAATAATATAAGCTTTACATCAGTTAAAATGAGTAGAAGACATTCCTCCTTCTTAATTTACATTAATATCATAGTCTATGAAACAAAATAAAGATCCCCAGTGAATGTTCATCATACAGACCCATTTTAAAACAATATAGATATACAAAATTTTTATGGCAATACATGCTGCTTTCGAATAAAACAATTACTACCACTTTTTGATAGAGGGAGGATCAAACGGGTTTATAGATAGGAACACTTATGACAACATTAAAGAATTCTTTCCTTGGTGATTATATAAATGTCACAAAAACAAATGTTATTAGCTTAGACTTAAATAGTGCATTTGATTCAGTGAACTGGGATTATCTGTGGTTAGTTTTAGAAGAATATGGCTTCTCAATCAACTTTTTCATTATCAATCATTATATGAAAAATCATTGACTTATATAAAACTGGGATCTTGTTTTGTCTAAATCTATTAACATAACTAAGGGCACAAAACAAGGCTGCTTTTCTTTCTCCGTTATTGTTTGTAGTCATTGAACCCTTAGCAAATAATATCAGTATGGATAAAAATATTGTGAAGAGGAATATAACTAGACAACAGCCTAGAGCTTAAAATTCAACTTTGCTGATGATATTTTTAATTACCTTAAAAATAATAATAGCAGTTTGAAAGCATTATGGGACTCAGAATTCAAAACTTTCAAAACTGTTCAAGTCTTAAATTTAATGAGAACTCATAAAACAAATGTATTGTATAAATATTAATACAAAGATCTAAATAAAAATACCATAAATATATCTCTACCCGATAATATAATTAAATACTTGGGAATTATAATGACTAACAACCTAGATACTACAATTGAAACAAATTATAAAGAGACCTTAAATAATATTAAAAATCTAATACAAAGATGGAAAAAAAAAAAAAAAAAATT
>NC_056733.1:1378847664-1378907732 GCF_019279795.1 Protopterus annectens
CGCATATAACCCATTTTTGAAAATAAAATTTATCTTGGCCGTATACATGATATGTACTTGGACAGTGGCATACAGCGACAGTGGTCGCACACCACTAAGGAGGCACCTCGACTGACACTGGGAACTACCACATCATATGCATAACCGGCCTGGTCTGCTAAGCTATGGAATTATGCAGTATGGGATGCATATGCAGTGATATCGGGTACCTGCAGACACTTGTTCCCAGCCAGTGTGCCTTTGTGATGGGCTGATCCTGCCTTTTGAACCTGGCTGGCCTTTCAAAGCAGTCACTACAGCCATTGCTGAGGGCAACACACAGACAACTGCTGCCAGGATCATGGCCTAACACTGATTGACATGTAATGTATAGTCATCCCCTTTTGGTGGAACTATGTACACACAACATATCGCATGGACATACCTATAGATACAGACCTATGACACATTTGGCGGGTTCACAGTATGCACACTATTAACCTGCTACTTTGCATTACCTGTGTTTGTCGCAGCTGGTTGCGTTACCACTGATTCTGATTCCTTCTGCTACTGTCACTGCTGACAGCTTAGAGTCACAGAGTCACAGTGTGTAGGGTTTTTTTTTTCTCTCTCTTTCAGTTTTCTCTCTCCCTCTGTCTGCTTCCAGACAGTGCAATGAATGTATTGCATGTGTGGAGTGTTAGTACAGGATGCTTTTGTAGGTATCTGCATAGGTCCATGTGATGGCCTCTGCACCAATTGTAAGCCAGCATTTGCTAATTACATACAGCCAGTTGTGTACTGATTGCAGTTCTCACTGTGATTTCAGGTCAGTGCTATAAAAGGGTATGTGAGATAGGAGTTGCGCTTTCAGATTGTAAGGGCGGGGACCATGCTGGTATGCTATGGACACTGTTCTGTGAGTGTAAAGGTTAGTATCTCTCTCATGATTCAGGCTGTGTTGTAGATTCACATTTCTCCATTCCTCTCTCCTGTTCCCTGTAGTAAGTGTGTATGCACAATGACACCTACAACTATATATAGATATATATATTTATATATATATATATATATGTACATATACATACATTTATATATGTACATTAACTGACATTATTATCTACAAGCTAACAACTAGCATGGCTGTTTCTGTTCACACACTACTATTATGGGAATCCAGTAGTTTTGACAGTAATTCTACATGACATGCTTTGGGTACTACACATCCTATATTCCCTTTACATTCATCCCTACTATTACATGTTATATTTATTTTAGCACAATGTTCTAGTATAAGAGTCATGGCTTAGTGGTCCTTCATACAGACTACTGTTTCCAAGGTCCTGGGTTCAGGACTGACAGTGGGATTTTATTTTGCTTTTGAACTGAGTACAGGACCTGTCAATCAAAGTGACTAAAGCACTTTTAAGCAGATGCAACCAGGTTAGCGCTGGTTTGTGCGGAGCTCACGCATGCGCACTGGCGGTTAGCTCTGCGCACACATGTGCACACCCGCTTACAACCGCTTAACAGTGCTTACTCTGGCGCACACCCGCGCTATTTTCTTTGAAAGAAATGAAAATGGGGAGACAGGAAAGTGGTGAAAAAGGGGTCACAAAGAGGGTAAGACAGTAGGGAAACAAGCTTGGGATTTGCAGGAGGGATGTAGGTAAGGCCCATAGATGCCCATTTCTTCATCAGCAACAGCTATGCATATGTATGTAATTTGGTGTGACATTTTAAACCTTCCACCCCTGAGAGAGGTGTCAGGACAACAATAATACTTGTTGTACAGCCAATTGTAATTGATAGTTTCCATGTCCGGCAGACATGTGTGCTGAATGGGCAGCTATGTATGGGGCGTAATTTTTTTGTGGCTACAGAGTGCCCTTTTTTTTTTTTTTTTCAGGTGAGAGTGGTATGTCAGGTGAAGGAAGTCGGTACAGCTGGGGAGGTAGGTTGGGTGGGTAAACAGACAAGACAAACAAGACGCATACAGGGGCGGTGTATGACACGTGTGGGGGGTTACACAATTGACGGGGACCGAGGTTTGGATATCCAGAGCCCATGAGCCCACAGATGGCAACAGTGGAACTGATATCCCCACCCATAGGCAGTTGCCACTGTTCCTTCACTGCCCAGGATGGGGCTGTGCTGGGGGCTGTGTAGGCCGGGCAACAGGCATGCCCGTAAGTTGTGCCACCCGTGCCTCAAGCTGGCGTAGGGGCTCAAGAAGAGTCCCGAATCTCCCTACGCACCATAGTCCGGACGCTATGGAGGGTGAGTGGTGGTTCTCCTCCACCACACTTGCAGAGGGGGGGCAAGTCCCATCCCCTGCAGCGCTTCCACCCGCAGGTGGCACAGGGCCACTGGAGGAGGGTCCAGACTGGGCACTAGTGCCAGGTGCACTCGCCAGCTGAGGTGGGAGAGGTGGGTCTGCTGGAACCCGCCTTCCCTGTCGTCCTATGTTTTGCATTATGTCATGACAGTTTGGGTTAGTGACATATAATACCATTCACAATTAGTTGCAACAGCATGCATTAGTATTCCCATTAACCAAACACCCAGATATTCACACAATTGAACAGCGAGCATAACACATGCATAATTTGAACAGCAATACACAGTCCAACAACATGCAGGATTGATTGATGGCAACAGGCCATCAGGTTTGGATGTATGAACAGGGCAGATGCATCAACGGACATGCAAATATATATGACCCAACAGGACAAACATCCAGGGGTGTTAATTGTGATTGCACATACCATTTTCACGTGGAATGGGTTATATGTGGTTATAGGGTGGGGTGAAGAAAATAATATTAACACCTTCAAATACCAATACATATGCTGTATATTTCTAATAGCTGCACATATATACACACTACTGTTCTAACTACAGTTTCCTATATGATAACTATTTCAACTTGGTGATAGGACTGTTACTGCAACATCAATATACATTTTATTGTTCTTCATACACATTCATATCTAGCTTTGTTCAGCTACATCATCCTGCTACATTTGCTTTATATAGCTATAGACAAGTGTGGATGTTTGGTATATCGGACAATCATACTATCTGCATATTGCAGACTGAGAGCAACATATCCAGATTTTGGGATACACATTCCAGATGCAGCAATACTTTGAACAGATTTTGCTGCTTGGTTTTGATTCTCACATGCATTTCATTCTGTCTCGACTGCAGTATACTTTATTCAGGGGTTATTACTACTGTATTGCTGGATTCATTACACTTTCTCACACTCTCTCACTTGTTTTCATTTTACTATTCAGGATGGTACTTACTTCTAGGCTTTATTGACATGTTTTACCTGTAGTTATTACAATCCTTTCCAGCAGTCTCACTTCTGTCATGTTTCAGTATTTCAACAGGGATATATTTCACACATGTGATTTCATCATCTTCTGCAACTATACTTTTCAGCCTGCTGCAGGTTGTGTACTATTTTCTTACAGGTGGGGCAATTTTATTTCAGAATTTATGTCAGACATTTTCATTTTTCTGTTTGGCTTACAGGCTGCAACACACTTTTGTAATCAAGCAATACTTGCAAACACTTTCACACTGTTACTTGCACATTTTATTCCTTAGTGACTGCACTGCACTCTTTTGCTGACTGTCATACTTTTATATTTCTTTACAGTTACTGGTAGTGGATTACTGACCTGCCTGGTGGCGCAACCGCACCAGCCTATCGCCATAGGCTCTGCGGTTCACAGAACGGACACCTGCAGCTGTAATATAAATGAAGTAATATTGGAATACACATCTCCATAATATCAGCTAGTTTAATTTCTTACATACATAATTAAATGTAACTTACTCAGTAGTGGGGCGTTTGGCATTTGCCGGGCCTCCTGGATCCAAAGGTTCAGTTGATCCTGCTTGCGTCTCTTCAGGTCCGCATGGTGGTGATGGACCTGCTCACCAGTCCTTGGAATCCCTGTGGCACTGGTGAGATCATGAGCCAACCGGTCCCACGCCTCAGCCCTGTATGCTCCCCAGAGGACCTGGCCCTGCATGAGTTGGGCCTCATGATTGTGGACTAGGAGCCAGACCATGTACCTGGACTCCTCAAAGCCCCACCTCTGTGCTCAAAAGCAACTACCCTCTCCTACTCCTGTCATTCTGCCTGCAGTTCAGTTCTACAATTGTTTATGCTGTGTATTCCCACCTATGGGGTTTATATAGTCCGTTTTTCCCTCACATATCTGTGATTGGCCATTTTGGAATTGTATCAACTTCAGTAAACCTGCATTGTCATGCTCCAGTTTGTATTCATTCCTATATATTAGCTATTATTGCATTTATAGGTACTGCTGTCATGGCTTAGCGGTTTGGTACCTTGACTATGGTGTATAGTATCCTGGGTTCGAACCTGACCACTACTTTTCATTTTTTATGACTGTCTAGACAAGCTGAGGGGTGTGTCTGTGTAAAGGCAGTTTTGATACGGCTTGCTCAACGTTGCCCGTCGGTTAGCTTGTTTGCGCGATGCGCAGCTCTGCGCAAACGGGGTACGCTGGTTTAAGCCTCATTTGGCTATCAACATGCATATTACGCTCAGCTCAGCTAGGGGCACATAGATTCAGCATGTTAAACCACTGCTCAGCTACGGGCACTCATTTTGCACCAGTTAAACCACTGCTCACCTACGGGCAGATGCACTCACCCTGTTAAACTGTAGCTCAGCTATGGGCACATCTGGCATTTTTTATTGCTTTGTTACCTCACATTTCTTCAATATAAATGGGCTATTTCATTACATTTTACATAAAATGTGATTTTATGTGTACATATTTGTCAAGGACTTGTTTCGTGCTTATTTTGCTAAAAATAAAAAAATTGGTGTTGTGGGGGCTCGAACCCTGAATGCCTGCTCTTCAGCCAACATCTCTACCACTACACTATTGCTTCTTGGTTTACTTTGCATATTTAGTTCTTATATGCTTTCCCACTGACTGCTAACTGTAGCTGCGCTACGGGCACACCCACGCAAACAAGCGCACTCACGGTTAAACATCTTTACAATTTAAAAAAAAAATTATGTGATGTTCATTTGTAAATTTTATGTTCGTAGTCTGTGGGGACGTGTTGTGTTGTGTTTATTCACATTTCCATGGACTCTGGCATGGGTGTTTACTTTGGGCACTTTTACTCTTCTGGGGGTGTGTCCGCTTACAGGGCGTGGCCTACGGACACGCCCCCTACTGTCTTACATGGACCGTGTTAGCCTTTGGTGCAATTCAGCATGCTCTCATGAATATGCAGAGCATGCTGACATCACTCCATTTAACTGCAGCCTCCGTGTATGAGTTATAACTTTTACATGGAGGCTTTGTGAATCCTGCCCCTGGTCTTTATAATGACATGTTTAATTAATTCATGCCCATAGGCCTCCAAATAATGCATTTCATAAACCCATTTATACTAAGCTGTCATTGCCCAAATAAGTTAAAGTATATAAATTATTACTACATCATTGCTTGATTATTTCTGTTTCATATTTACGTCGCTTTGTCACTTTGTGTTTATGTACCCCAAATTTAGGAAACTGCATTTCAGTATATTAAGGAGGATTTTCTTTGTTTGCTGCAAAACACTGAACATATTAATTTTCTTTTGTAGTTTTACATTTTTACACTTACCTTTCCCAGTAAAAGGACATACCCTCATCACCTTTAGCAAAATCTTTCTTTCTGAGAAGGTCAGCAGAAGGACAGACTACTGTTCTATGAACTTATGTTCTAATTACACTAATGTCACTGAATACCCAGCAGAGCTTAAACCAAAATAAAACTCCTATCTAAGAAGAAAAATGACAACTATATCTTTGTAACCCACTGAAAAGGAAACCTTAAGTAGGGAGTGTTCTTTTTTCCTCAGTGTTCTTATACCAGAACTGTTACTGATACTCCTAAATATGCAATTGATTTATTTTTAGTCATTGCCTAGGGTAGTGTGTGAGGAAGCAGAGTTTTTTTTTCTGCTCTCTGATTGTCAATCTTAAACCAACCATGCTTCCATTAAGCTAGGCTGTCATTTCCCTCTAGTAGTTTGGTTACACAGGACAGTTTGAGGTTGAGACTTGGTATACTCCTTAAGCACAACTTGAGGTAACCATTTGAAATTCTGAGACTCATTAGTGCAAGCCGCAAAATAGTCAGAATAATCAAGAAAAGTAGATTTTCATATATTAAGTCTAAGACTGCTGTTTATTGGGGGTGGTACAGGAGAGGTTTGCCCCTTGCAAAAAAACAGTTTTAAAGGAGAAAAGCAACATTTGACATTTACTGTTCTCCTGTGTTTTGGGGATTTTTTTATGATTTCAGAGCTCATTGTTTTTACTCTTGACATTTCCATCCAAATTACATCTTTTTAAGATATATAAAAACTGATGTCATCTGAACTTGGGCCTGTGGTGTACAGGGATCAATCCCTTACTCCACCCCAGGGAAGGGGGGTGATGAGAGTCTGGAGGGACCAAGTGGAGTAGATGGGAGTGTGTAACCTACCAGTAGTTCATTGATCCTGGTTGTGTGGGGGTTGCCTAGGCTTGCTGCAATAAAAGAATTAAGAGACAGGTGAGTGGCACGCTGGAATTGCTGTTCTGTTCTGTTTGGATGGTGTGCACATACCTCCTGATGTCAGCCATTGTGGACCTTACAAGGGTTCTTTGGGATGGTGAGGTTCAGGACACACTGTTCAGCAGCAGCATGATGCTGCACTAGAGTCCTCAATCTCCTCAGCAGCCTGTACATGAGCGGAAGCTAAGTTGAGTCCAGTAGAATCAGTAAATGAGGAGAAAAGCTGGTGAAAGACGATGATTTGCTGTATGGCATTAAGGGGACTAAAGAAAAAAAATGATGTGAGCTGAAAGTGCTGCAAAACATTCAGCTGTATTAACATGTTTGCATTACTACAGAATTCACCTGCTAAATGCAATTAATTTATCAAATAGATAAAAAAATAAAATAAAAGACAAGTGAAATAATTAGAAAAGTAGTCAAAAACATCATACAAGACATAATGTTACCATACCATAAAATGCATGCAATAGAATCTGCCTTGTCAAATACAAGATTAATTAAACCTTTTAACTAATATATAAAAAACAGTTTGCTACAGCTTCCCATTGATATACTTTACTCACAGTATGATGAGTGATTGTGTTTTAAAGAAGCTTTTCCACTTTTCAGTTTTTCTTTGAAATCACCTTCTGAGATGGGAAACACTGTTTACATTTTTGTACATTTCTATGAATGTCTGTAAGCAGTAGAAGAAAATAATTATAATGTAAATGCTATAGAAGGTTAATTGGCAAGGTAATCCCAGAGTCTAATATTTAAGTCCAATAAGGTAATGTAGCAATGAGCAAAGTTTTCTTAGGGAGAAATAATGTGTTTCCCACTTTCAGGAAAGCACTTATTTTTAGCATGCCTACTGATATCTGAATTATGATTATCAAACTGCCCTCTCATTAGCTGGGGAGGTTTCTTACTGTGGCTTCCTGCCCAAAAGTATTATATTTTTACAGTGCATGGAACTGTAGAAACCTGTCCAAACAGCCTTATGTGAAAGTAAAAGTTCTTTTAGAGATGTGCAAGTTTCTTATTAATGATGTACAGCCATCATGGAGGTCATAACCTCTGTTTAATGCTGGCAAAGAGGACTCCTCCCTATCAAAAATTAATTTAATTAATGAACATCATATAAAAAAACTTCAAAAACAGTCTGTTATGATACCATTGACTCCTTTTGCTCAAGTATCCATAGTGAACATGTGAAGTCTGACAACTTTTTGAATGTAGTAGGCTTCTTTAAGTATGGTGTATTACAACACATTTTGAACACTGTGTATTAGCAAACCCATATGGTTCCCTTGAAAATACCCTATTCAGACAAAATTAATACTGTTTACTTGTTTAAAGCTTAATGGGAAGTATCTGCAAGTAGAAATTAATAAAAATCTAGATGTTCATTATCTTTCAGATTTTTTTGGCTCATCATGAAGATGTACCATTTGCATATCCGATTGTTTCATTTGCAGTCATACACAGCAAGAAACAAAAAGGAAACAGAATCTGATTGCTGATACAGAATACATCTAGTTTGCCTATTATTTTGCCTAATTTATAGTTCATGGAAAGCCTGTATCCTCTTCCTATATGCTAGTATAGATGCTTTTCATCTGAGCAAAGCTTTCTTATTCATTAGCTTCTTTATTTATTTATTTTATTTATTTATTTAAATTTGTTGACCGGGAGTGTCCGACTGGACATAGGTCCATTTTCAGCAGAGGCCCGGGGAGAAAAGCTCCACAGTAAAATAAACAGACAGTAGTTACATTGGATTACATAGCGATTAACAATTTAACATAGCAATTACTTAAAACATATTTACAGATGAAGAACATAGTACATCAGTAAACAACTAGAATCTTTATCTGTGAAGTACATAACAGACATTAACAAATGTTACAATGAGAAGTTCCTGCTGTATAATAAGTACTAGGCTTATGAGCATCTGAGCTTGCTATAATCAAGGTAGTTAGTGGAGTGGAAAGAAAGGTAGTGGTTGGATGGGGTGGATGATATTAGAGTGGGAGTTGCAAGGGCATAGCCAGCATGTTTTTAGGTGCACTTTTAGTAAAGTTTTGAAGTGGGTGCATGATGGTATGGAGGTAATTGTGGGTGGGAGTGAGTTCCATAATTTGGCTATGGCGCAAGAGAATAGTGCTTCACCAGCAGAGTTATTGGCTTTAGTGATGTGCAAGTGATTTTTGTTGCTGGATCTTAGTGGTCTGGTGGTGCGATAGGGTTGGAGTAGATTCTGGAGGGATGGGACATTTAGTGGATGGATTACTAGTTTGTGGGCAAGTGAGAGTTGATACCACTGAAGGAGGTGAGGGAGTTCAAGCCAGCCCAGTTCAGCAAGTGAGAGACAGTGGTGACTATGGTAGGATGCCCCTGTGGCAAATTTGGCAATTTTGTTGTAGCAGGTCTCTAGCTTGTTTAGATCACATTGCCTTAGGTTGGTATATATTGGAGAGGCATAAAGTAGGGTGGAGATAAGGTGGGAATTTGCTATTGAAATCTTTGCTGCTTTGGTGAGAAATTGCTTATTTCTGTATAACACTCCTAGTATTTTGTGGACTTTTTTATGGTCATGGATATGTGAATGTCAAATTTGAGTTTATTGTCTATTTCCACTCCTAGCAATTTGGTGTTTTCAGTTGGGTATATAGTGATGTTGTCTTTTGCTGTGATGTTAAAGTGAGAGTTGTTTTGAGTATGTTTGGTGGTGTTTCTTCTAGCTTTATTTTTTTTTTCATTTGCAAACAGGTCTGTGGAAGAAAATTTTCCTCATATGTGAACAGTCATTCCTTCATCTTCATTATATATCACCTTACTGTGCATATACCTTAAACAGCTCATGTTTTGCTGCACTGTAGAAAGCACTTTGGGCTTCATAAAGGATCCTGCCATGTAACTTTTCTCTCAAGTTTTCTCCTGCAGAGGATATGCATTAAACTATTTGGGTCAGATGGTTGAAGATTTTTATTATTATTATTATTATTATTATTATTATTATTATTATTATTATTATTGCCAAACAGTATAACACACAATAATCAATATTCTGTATGAATACAAAGCAATCAGCAAGCAATTACCTCTACTTAACGTATGCTATGACTGATCTCTATAACTGCAATCAATTTTTACCTACATAACTTAGCCAAACTACTCATTTAGAAGTGTATACTGGCTTAATAATATTGTTAGATAATGTTTAAAGGGACTGTGGAAGTGTTTGAGGTCAAAACAGCAAATAGCTGAAGAAATACATTACATTTCTCTGGCAAGAACTTTATTTTTTTAAATTCATCTTGCAGTAGGTTTCCCATTGTCCTTTAAATGGTTATATATATATATATTTATTGTTTTTTCTCTTTAGAACTTTTCTATCAAATTTTCAGCATTTCACATCAAACTCAGTTATCTGTAGTTTTGTGACAACTCTTTTCTCCTGGAGAGTTAGAATGATATCTACTTTTTCTGCAGTCCTCACATATTACTTCATACTGCTCTGATTTTTAGATGAAGTGGTCCGTTTGTTACCATTTCCAGGCTCAAATGTTTTAGAATGTTAGCTGAAGTTCCATCAAGCCTTGTTACTATAGTAATCTCCACTTGACTGAAACTGAAAGTGGATTTGCTGCATGAATGGACTGCAAAAGTGTAACATAAGTGGGCAAACTTCACTGCTAGTGGATAAATGCACTGACACCTTAATCTATAAAGATTTCTAGTGTTAAACTCTTTCATCACAGATCTGATCATTTGCTGTGTAAATAGCAGCTATTATATTGAAAACATTCCATTAGCCATGTTGTTTATTTGAAAGAATTCCATATTTTATATGTAGTTAGTTAATTGGTTACATAATAATTTCTCTACAATATTTGTGAGTGGAAAGAGCAAGCCAGCCTGTCTGTATTCAGATGCTGCTGAGATGATTTTTTGTTTGTGACTGGTATGATTCTGGAATGCTTCCATCTTTCTGGATCAAACCTGAATTGAGTGTGAAATTATGAATGTGGAGAGTGGTTAAGCTGTTTTGTACTGCTAGCCTGAAGAGGATACATTTTACCCTAAGTGACTGACTGCTTTGTGAATATCATTATTTTCCAGTGATGCTTGAATTAGATTTTTATTTTTTAATGTGTTTATTTATTTCATGTTTGTTTGCCAGGAACGTCTGACTGGGTTTGTACCCATTTTCAGTGGAGGCCCAGGGAGAAAAGCTCCAGAAGTACATTAGCAAGCTTGCAAACTTACATAGATTACAAAGAATGTCAAAGCAACAAACATGTACAATTTGTGGATATATGAAAAATAAGAAATAATGCTAGAACACCCTAATGTTAGAACATACTATATATCGACATTAATAAGCAATAGTGTTAAAACATAATATATACAGACCTTAGGTCATTAATTTTAACAGTAGATAGAATTGGGTTTTCTAAAGGAGAAAGGATAGTGTAGGAGGAAATGGGAGCATGGAAAGTAAGTCACAAGGGCTAGAAGGATAGGAGTAGAGAAGATTCAGTAAGTTGAGATATAATAGAACAGTACTGAGTACTAAGATGTCTTGGAGGAAGGGCAGCTCCAGTTATTGGACAGGTGTTCTTTAAGCCGAGTCTTGAAGGAACAGTAATGAAGTATTAGTCTGATGGATTCTGGAATACTATTCCAGGACTTGATCTTTGAGGTTTGTAAATAACTAGTAGATGCTTGTGAGAAGGGTAGGTCATAAGGTAGAATATAATGTGGGAGTAGTGTTCAGGTTGTTTGTGAAAAAGAAAAGTTGTACAGCATTTTGTGAGCTAACATTAGTTGATTAAATATCAGTAGGTGGGGCAGTTCGAGCCAATTAAGGGTTTTGAGAGCAGAGCAGTGGTGAGAATAGGGGGCTGACCACTGGCAAATTTAGGTATTTTGCTATAGCATTGACTGAGTTTATCTTTAAGGGAAAAGTGAAGGTTAGTTAGAATAGGAGAAGCATATAGAAGGGATGGTAAGAGATTTGTAGTGGCTAGGGTTACTTTAGTGGAGTTGATGATGAATTTTTTAAAACTATACAACGTGCCTAGTTTGTGATTTGCCTTTTCTCTGTTGTTATTGATGTGCAGGTCCAACTTAAGAGTGTTATCAATCATTACTCCAAACAGCTTAGTGTGTGAAACAACATAAATTGTAGTATTGTTAAGAGAAGCAATTGTAAAGTTAGAGTTGTCAGGAGGGACTTGTTTGGGTAAGAATAGAAGTTTTTTCCCAGACTGAGTAGGAGATGGTTGTTGGTGAGCCAGGACTCTATGGAACTGAAAGCATCTTGAGTTATAGTTTGTAAATGGGTGAGATTGTTGAAGGAGCAGATAAAAGTAGAGTAGTTGGCATATTGGATAAGGGTTGCTTGTTTTGTGGAGGTATGAAGACAATTAATAAAAATGTTTAAGAGGAGTGGACCCAGTATTGAGCCTTGAGGTAACCCAGTGCTAACTGGTAAACAAGGAGAGAAACTGGATATCCATTTGACTGACTGATATATGTTACTGAGATAACTTCTGAACCATTGTAAGCTAGTTTCTGTTAAGCCAAGAAGGGATAGTTGGGACATGAGACTGTGCCAAAACCTTTGATGTAGAACTGGAAATGAGACAAAGTTTCCTAAATCACAAACTTTATTGATTGTGTCAGTGAAAGATAGTAGAGCAGTAGTTGTAATGTGTGGAGGTCTGAATCCATGTGGAGTAGTAGAAAGAAGATTATTGTCAAGTAGATACTGGAGAAATTTGATGTTAAACACTTGAAATTGAAATTGAAGATGATAACTCAAACATCTTGTCTGGAATATTTTATTGGTTATTAGCAGCTGTTGAGGTTGTATTGGTAGTGTACATATTACATATGCATATCATAGGGTGTTGTAGATGTAGAAATGAAAGCCTTTTAGGAGTTGAATATTCAGTTTGCTTTGCTACTTTCATGAGGATTCAAGATCGTTAACAAGATGTCTGTTTCTGATATATATATTGTTGTGCTACTAGTCAGAAGCAGATCATGGTCAAATGGGGCCCTAGACATGGTAATTGATCCACCACCCAGAGCCATTCCATTCCCCCATTACTTGGCAAATTTTCTCCAGTTACCATAAACAGTGTTCAAACCTCTCAATGTGCATACTATTTTCATATTCACTTCTACAATGATTACAGATATTTAGATTTAATATAAAACTTTTATTTCAAAATTTACAGCACAAACACGGATAGCTAGTTGCTAAACAAAATAACACAGGCTTGTAATGAAAACAGGCTTAGCATGAAAAATAAACTACTCTGCCCTGGAATCTCACATTCATTGAAGAGGCACTGAAACCTACATTCAAAGAAAATGCATCTGTCCAGTGGCAGATTGTTTACCTTTTGGCTTTTTTTCAAATACAGGCCCCTTGCACATATTTGTAAACCAAGCATGTGTTCTTTGATTCACCTTCCTGATTATATTGAATTATATTCCTTATATTGCATTCCTTGTATAATACAGCACCACTTGTTAGAGTGTTTTAAATTTGTAGTTTAGAACATTTTTCCAGTGAGTAATGAAACAAAATGTATGAACCAATATGACAAAACTACACATTTCATAACATTTCAACCATAAAATGCCACTCCAACTTCTATCATTATAAGCCACCAATATCAGTCAATATGCACAATCTCTGGAGAAGTAAAAGTCATCTGAATAATTCCACATTAAAAAGATCTGTAACTAATGAAGAGGTTGCCACTAGCAAACAACTTTACATTTTCATGTTTCATCTACAAATTCAGTGCCTGTTTCCCTTGAAGAATAAATTAGCTATGATACAGTAAAACAATGGTAAGCTGGTAATATTGTAATAGGCATTGGCTGGCAAAACAACAACAGATTAATAGTTACTGGTTATCTCATTCAAAGGAGGACACACTCAGGAACGCAGCATGCCCATCCCCCTAAAATGCAATGTATTGTTAGCACCCCATCTACATGGTGCAAGAGTAGAACCCACAACTTTCTGTACCAAAGGAAAGTATCCTACATGTTGTGCTACTAATACTGCTTTCAGATTTTATAGCACAAACACTGATGGCCATTTGCTAAGCAAAACACCTGCACTTTAAAAACAGACTTAGCTTGAGCAGCAGTAAACTTCTCTTCACTTGAAACTTGCATTTCCTTGAAACTGCACTGAAACTCACAATTTCTTGAAAATGCACTGAAGTTCATATTCCTTGAGCACTGGTAGTTGGTGTAGAGGGTGCAAGCAACTGTGTCCTATAACTAAGGCACAGGGTTTGAGCCTGAGGAAGTTAATTAACTAACCTGACAACCAGTGGCAGCTGGTGACTTCAAATCAAAGGGGGGCTGACAGCTGAATGGGTGGGGCCAACAGGGAGGGTGGTCAGCTAGAAAGGGGTGGAGCTATGTGCAGAACCACAAAAACCAGGACTTTAAGTAAATATGCTGGCCTGGGTGCCAAACCATCATTATGAGAGTTCAATCAAGACAAAATGAAGTGTAGAAGAAAAAAATATTTCAATGCATGACAGCTTACTTAATATCTAGATGGAAACAAAAAGGTTGTGAGGTATGAAAAAATAAATTACTTTTTAAATACATTACTGGAATGCCAGCCAAAATCAAGTATAAAAAAACAAGCAGCACTCAACTCAAACCACTTCTTCTTGCACTGCAGTTCTAATTATAATTTATATTCACCTTTATAAAAGTAGCAAGTAACATGCTGAAAGTAGCAATTTCTGTGATACCTCCACTTGTAAAAATGTTTCTTGTCCAAAAAAGACCTGCTGCCTGACAACAGCTATCTACTTGTTTCTTGCTCTATAAACTTAGAAAGATAATAGAATAGTAGGTCTTGCATTAGTATGAGTTTTCTGAAGGATATGAAATCTGAAACTCAAATGTTTGTCATTATTTTCTAACTTCAATCTTTAATGATTTGCCACTAATTTGCCAGAAACCACAATTTTATGAGAAATGGACCAAAATGTGATGCAAACATATACAATAGCCACACAATACAGCTGGGAACCTGTCAAAGAAGGTACCCTTTTTTAATATTAGTACTGTTAACTTGGGCAGCTGACAAAATAAGACAATCTACATGCATTACCGAAATAAAAGTAATCTATAACTCTGTTCATTACAATTATTTATTAATTGTAAACCCTCCATGTTTTCTTCCCAAATTGCCATTTTTGTGGAGGGATTATTAGGGGGAGAGCAACATTCTGAGCCAGAATCGAGGACAGTTGAGAGGTTTAGATATACCTCATTCTATAAAGTGATTTATTTGCATGTACGTCTCAACCTCTTAATGCAGGAAATCTGGACAATTCCAAATATATTGGGGAAACATGCAAACAGTACTAAAAATTGCTCTTGTATAAACTTAAGACAGTTGATGGAATAACAGGTCTTGCTTTAGCATGCATTTTTCTGAAGGGGTATGAAGTCTGAAACTCAATTTCTAACATTATTTAATGACTTCATTCCTAAATGATTTGCTAGAAAACCACAAATTTTATGATGAGCAAACCAAAAATAAGAACCAAAAATCTATTCATTCTGTGAAAATATGGACATTTGAGAGGTATAGTTCAGCCGGGGCTGTCTTTGAGTTTGCTGCCCTTTCCTCCTCACAAAATCATGGTCAAATGGGGCCCCCTTCAGCCATTTCAATGTCCCATTACTTGGCTAGTTCACCCCATTTAACATAAACACTGTAATGTGCATACTACTTTACTTCTATGATGATTTGGATTTCATTTAAATGTTTTATTTTATGTTTTACAGCACAAACACTAATAGCATTAAAAGGTCTCTGCCCTTGAAACTCACATTCATTTAAACAACATTGAAACCCACATTCAAAGAAAATATATCTGGCCAGTGGCAGATAAAAGATTAACTTTGGCCTGTTTTCAAAGCATAGGTTCCTTGCACATGAAACATATATGTGTTCTTTGATACACCTTCCTGATTGTATTAAATTATATTCCTTGTATAATATAGTACAGTTGTTAGAGGGCATTTTAAATTTATTGTTTTGAACATTTTTCCAGTAAACAATGAAACAAAATGCATGCACCAATAATGACAAAACTACTCAATTCAGAACAGTTCCATCATGAAAGTCTACTCAAACTTCTACAATCCACCAGTACCAGTAAATATGCACAATCTCTGCAGAAGTAAACGTCATCTAAATAATTCCACATTAAAGAGATCTGTAACCAATGAAGAGGTTGCTACTAGCAAACAACTTTATATTTCATTGTTTAATTTACAAATAAAGTGCCTGTTGCCCTTGAGAAATAAATTGCCTATGCTACATTTATAAAAAATGATAACATAGTAATATTGCAATACGGAATGGATGGCAAACTGATAGGTTCATAGTTACTAGGTATCTCTGCCAAAGAGGACATTCTCAGGACTGCTGCATCCACCCCCTTTAAAAGCACAGCACAGTACAGTAATACATCTACATACTGTAGGTGTAGAACCCACAGCCTTCTGCATCAAGAGCAAGTACACTACCTGTTGTGTGATTAACAACACAAGCAGACCTAAGCAGCACTGAACTTATCTTCCCTTGAAGCTGTCAGCTTCTTGTAAAATCCATTTGACACTCAACTGTATTGCTCAACTTTGCAGCACAAGAAATCTGGAAAAAACAAAATTTATTGGAGTGGGAAGACAAAAACCCAAAAAACAGGGACACATTTTAAACATTGCTTGTATAATCTTGGAAAGTTGCTAGAATAAAATGCTGTGTTACCACCATGCATTTCACTGCCAAGTCTTGAACCAAGGACCCTGTGTAGTACAGTCAGAGCAACATAACACTATGCCAAATCAGCTGTTTCTTGAAAGACAGAAAGACTGAAATGTAAATGGCTGTAATTTAATGAATTAAGTTCTCACCATAGCTCTCAACCTCTTAGCACAAAACACCTGGACAAAGCCAATAATGGGGGGATACAGCCCCCAAACATATTCAGTGAATTCAATTCTCACCATAGCTCTCAACTTCTTAGCACAAAAACCTGGACAAAGCCAATAATGGGGGAATACTGCCCCAAAAATAGGGACACATTTCAAATATTGATCTTATAAAGTTAGAAAATTGCTAGAATAACAGGTTTTGTGGTACTATGTACTTACCAAAGAATGTGAAGTCTGAAATTCAAATGCCTGTCATTATTTAGTGAATTCAAAATCCAGAAAACCACAGATTGTATAAGGAACAGAACAAAAATATGAGGCAAAAATCTGAACATTTTTTCACAAGTGGTGGTGGTGGGTAGAGAATTCAGGCTCCTGCTACCTACACTCAAGGTACAGGGTTTGAGCCTGAGTTATTTTCTAAACACCAGGTATTTGTTTCTCTATAGCCACCAGGTATATTTAACTGGGGCATTACACACACAACCTGCAGTGCAGTTTGTCAGCTTCAAAATCCCTTCCTGCAGCTAGTAACGTTCTTCCCATGAGAGTGAGCAGCTATCTAGCCTGCAGAAGTTGCAGTCTGATCCCCTTCCAGTATCTGCAGTTGTAAACGCATAGACCTCTGGGCATGTCTGTAGTCTGATGCCTTCTTCCTAATCTGGACTGCTGTTTAACCAGTCTGAATTCCTGCATGCATGCTTGGAAGGAACTCGCTATTATTTTTTTTATTTTGTTTTTTCTTTTTTTCTTTTTTTTTTTTTTTTTCTTTTACAGCTGGGGGTCTGCAGTCCTGCAGTCCAATAGCACGAGCCATCCCTGCTGACATCCCTAACTAGAGCATTACACACACACAGCAGAAATGTGTTGATTTGTGCATTCTTAAAGAAGAAGAAATTGTTTAATTAATTAAAAATTAAATGTTGTGACAGCCCCCCAGCCAGCAGGCCATAGGCAACTGCCTAGGTCATCTAGTGTTGGATCTCGCTCTGCTACTAGTGATTTATGCTTTTGTCTGATGACTTGGTAAGCTGCCAGATAGCATCCCTTATTTTAAGTATTGCCCTATGATCTTTGATAGCTGAATTTACTCTTAATCTTCTATAATTTAAAAAAGAATGTCCTTTTGTGGATTGTTTCTAGTATATTATAATGTTCACTGAATGCATTTATTGGGTTTGTGTCATTTTAAATTACACACAGATTAGGCTAATCATCTTGGCATGTAGGTCATATTGAATTGGTGTATTTTAGAACTGGTTATATTTTATGGCTCTGATTTATTTCCTTCTAAAGCCATTTTTTGTTATCACTTAAAATGTTGGGTAAAACAGCTGTACGTTTGTATTTTTCTGGTTAGTTGATAATCTACATTTAATAGGTAAGAGGTTAATTTTTTTACATGTATGTGTCAGTTGTTTTATTATTTATTTATTTATTTTACATTTGTTTACCGGGATAGTCCAACTGGATACATGTCCATTTTCAGCGGACGCCTGGGGAAAAAAGCTCCAAAAGACATCTGACAAACTGTTACATTTTTACAGTTTAAAACACAAATTAAAACTTAAATAAAAGGATTTTTACACAGATGTAAAAAAACGCAAAAACAAATACACAAATTATTAAATTTTTACTCAGATGGAAAATTCTAGACAGTGTTTTTAAGAATGATAGGGTACTGAATGCCTAGTAGGCTAACCTGGTAGTAGATCCAAGGAGATCATAGGATTTATAAGTTAAGAAACAATAAAGTGTAGGCAAAAGTCCTGCATGTGCACATGAGTGGTGATTAGAGTTAGTCTGGATTAGAACAAGTTCATAGCCATCATTTTTTAAAGTACTGAATCAGACTTTTCTTGAATTGAGGTAGAGAGAGCTCAGATGTAAGATTAGCAGGAAGAGAATTCCAAGTTTTGCCAACAAAGTTAGCAAATAGAGATTTGTTTTTTTGTTGTTTTATTATTTTGGTTAATGTGTGCTGCTTAGGTATTGGGCTGATCTGTATTTAGTCAATGTGCTGTTTAGGTGTTCATTATATTGAAGCCTAACTTGTTTGTTTTTAGTTTAGCTAGGACAATGAGTCATACGGTTGTTCCCCACTACAGTTTAAAACAAAAATGTGTAACCTTTCAGATGTCCAATCAATGGAAGATACACTTGAGAGTATTGTGCTGGACAGTGATGCCTTGGTGCCTAAATTACTTTTTGTTATCCATTGTGTGGTTTCCTGGACTTGTCTCTATTTATTTACATTTTATTTATCTATGGATTTATTAATCTGGGTAGAACGCTGATCAGAATAGCTTATTTTCAGGTTCTGGCTAATTATACATTACATACACAGAAGAAATCAAAAGAGATAAAAAAAAAAGTTTTTGAAAATATTTACATCACACCCAGAGAAGATGGTAGGTCACACTGTAGGAGAATACCTAGGACTGCAGTACTGGAATAAGAGGATAACGTCAGTACAGGAGTTTTGGCCACATGCATGTGTGAGGGTTAGCTTGTAGCACAGACTAAGAATGTGGTTACTGTTGAAGTGGATATTTGGGTTAGGTGACAATGGCAAAAAGTTTTGTTCTCTGTTTGACTAAATTAATGTTTTTGTTGTGGGAAATACACTTAATAAACACTAAATTACTTCAGTTTAACCAAGCCAATATAAAGAAAACAGGAAAATGTGTTATAAAAACAGCAATAAATGACAACCAAAATTAAGAAGCTCTTTGTGTTATAAAAGTGTTATGAAAAACATAAATAAGTTAGGAATATGTGAGCTAACTATCTCCTTAATCTGTAGGTCTAGGTCTGGATCTCTATCGCTAATGTTAGTTGTCCCTTTGTCAATGATAAAAAAGATAAACTTCTTAAAGTTGACACATTCTAAATTATGCATATAAAGGGCACTAGTCATTTTGGCATTCTTAATGTCCCTATTGTGTTCCATAATCCTATCATGCAACTTCCTAACAGTCTTACCTATATAAAATGCGGAGCATGAAATACAGGTAGCAATGTGAACAACACATGTTGTGTTGCGTTGCAATGGCCTGAACACTGCAGGTTCCTATCAAATGAATCAACCTGGGATGTATGGTCCATCATTAATAAATCTACAGCCTGAGCAAAAACCGCATTTAATCATCTTAGATGTAAAATTATTCTTAAGCTTATCTGTGTTCCTCTCCAAAATTTCTGTAATATTTTTAACCCTGCTGTAAACAATTTTGGGCTCAAGACCTAGATTATTCTTGAAATCATCATCACATAAGCCTCCTCAGATTTTCTTCATACTCCATTTCAATTGTGAAGCATCTTGATTAAATGGTATAATCATAATGTCATTTTTTGAAACATCTCCTTGGTTTACATTTACCTTAATCTGCACTGCTTTTAGAATAGGAACAAACCTGGTAGCACAATTCCTGATTATCTCTTTCTTTATTGATAAAAGGAACTTGATGGGGTAACCCCTGTCTTTTACCATCCCTATCAGTACAAACAGTTCTTGAGAAAATTTTGTATCGCACTGACTAGTCTGGACAATCTGACCATTTGACCCTTTACTACACTTCTGCATTGATGTTCAGGATGACAACTATCATAGTGTAGTAGCATATTGGCAAAGGTCTTTTTTCTGAATATACTGGAGGACAATTCATCCGTAATGATATTTTTTGTTAATAAAATATCTAGATAATCAGTTTCATTAGGATGAACCTTGTAAGTAAATTTTAAGAACTGGGTAGTACTGTTAATATAGTCCAAAAATTCCAACAATTCCTCCTGATTGCCTGTCCAAACCAATCTGTTCATCATCCAAAGATATGTAGTAAGTATGGATTTTGGATGTGAAAGAGGATGAGAAAATAGTTCTCCTTTTCCACTCAGCCAAAAACAAGTTGGCAAATACTGGGGCACATTTTGCCCCCATAGCCACACCAGATTTTTGCCGAAAATATTCTCCCTCAAATACAAAAATGTTGTTCTTAAGTATTACTTCTAATAAGTCTGATAGAAGACTGACTCTTGCTTGGTTGAAATGTCCACTTTGTATTAAGCATTTTGAAAAAATATTCTAAACCAATGTCATGATGAATTACAGTAAATAGATTGAAAGCATCAATAGCTACAAATAGGTCATCCTTATCTATCCTTGTTCATTTTAATTGCTCAAGGTAGTGCCATGAGTCTCTCAAGATATGTGTAATGTCACTCACAACTGTTTTAGAAAAATAATCTATGAATGCAGCTGATGTTTCAGTCTTTTAATTATGAGCAGCTACGATTGGCCTAAAAAGGGGACTCAGTCAGGTTTTTATTTATTTTAGGTATTCCGAAAATGACCAGAATCCTAGGTGTATCAACTCTCAAAAAATCATACTCATAAAGGGTGAGGGTATCTTGAGTTAAAGCATCAAATAACATCAATCTTACCCATATGCTCTATTAATTTCACTCATAGAAACTTTCTCATGGTTATTATCATCATCAAGTAATGAATACGTTTTGCATAAGTAATCAAACCCTTTTCTGGCTTCATCATCCTATATTCTTTGTTGGTTGATAACTCCTTAAGGGCCAGTCTTTCATTATACGAAAGGTTCTCACATCTGGAATGGATTGTTTTTAAAATTTCCCTGAAGTAATTTCCCACAAGTGTTTCAAATATACTAACTAAAGGGTTGCAATGAGGCAAAAAAGTGCTTTTTCATTTTAATGCAAATGATTCAGTTTTGAGTACCTGATTTTTACTCAGAAAAAAATTATCTTAAATTTAGTTGCCTGGTGTAAAGTTGTAAATTAATCAGGAGTTTAGGATGTCCGTCTTAAATCCTGGCACAAAACTAAAACCTTTCTTCAAAAGTGTAACATGTTCATTTTTCAGTGTAAAATCACCAAGATTATAAATAGTGCCAGAATTGTAATTCACAATGGATGACATTTGCTCCCTAGTGGTCAAGCTGTTAGTATTGTAAACATTCACCATAATATTGGCATCTTAAATAGATTCAGACAGTATTGAACTTCAGTTAAAATCAATAAACGTGTCTAAAGCAGGCAATGCATAATCATTCATCAACATCTCCCTCTCCTCCGATTCCTCCCCTCACTGAATGACCCCTGGGTGCTCCTTGAAAGGAACGATCATGTTGTACTTGTTGTTGTTGATTTATCAAGCACTCCAAGTGTCTCAATGGGGGCAGCTATTCTAAAAAAAACATCATTGTTAACACTTTCTTCCACATTTGTTTAATTGTCATAATTACCCCTGGTGCCATTATTATTAACATTAACAATTCCTAGATCATTCATAATAACAGGAGAGAGATCAGGGTATGTCTTTTTCTGAGAATAGTTATCCTTGTCTCTGTCTTGCTTATTTTGTTTACATTTGCTATTGTTTTCAATACAAACATTTTTTAATGTTTTAACATATTAACATAAAAAGTTTTAGTATTTACATATATATATAGATGTATAAAGTTGCAGTTAATGTAATAAGGCAATAATTGTTGCAAAAGATATATATTTATTTTAACAATTTGTTTAATTGTCAAAAACACACAGGAGATGATGTCAGCTTGTATTTCCTATGGCCGCAGAAATTCTTCACTAAAAGAATCACAGGCCTAAAGTAGATGCCCTATGATGACCATCTAAAAAACTCCAGCTATACTCTGTGGCATATTGTCTACTCAGAGGCGATCTCTGCTTAACATACAAGGCCATGTCAAACCCTGAGCTGTTGGACATGCCCCACTTAAAGAAATCCCAATCCCTCAGTGCCACATGCTCCATGGATCTAAACCTTGTCATCACAATGAACAAAACATGCTGGAGGGATAGGTTCCTGACCCAGAGACTCCGCATACTCTGGAATAGACTGCCCATACATGTCAGGCAGAGTGCCTCCTTGGCCCTCTTCAAAAGGAACCTTAATGATTGGATGGGAGATAGGAAATTCATCCCAGGGATCACGTCAGTCACCCTGCTAGACAGGGCTCCAGGGAAGTAAATATTGTGGGAAGAAATATCCAGGGAATTGTTATGACTGGGCTTGTATAGACCCATATATATATATATATATATATATATATATATATATATATATATATATATATATATATATATATATATATATATATATATATATAAATATGTATATACATAGTTCCCCTTCACAAGATCAAATGGATGGAAGCTCGAAATTCATAATCTCAAGATGAGAATCTCAAACTTCCATTCACTCGAAATTGTGAATGGGAGACTTAGAGTTAAAAAAATAAAAAGTTAACTTACCTTATTGCAGGGGGCCAAGTCCCCTGTACCCAAGCAGTTTAAATGTGAATGTTCCGTGACCGCACTATAGCGGAGGAATGGAAAATCTTCCATTTTGCACTTATGCGTATAGTGCGGAATGGGAGATTTCCCTTTCCTTCACTACAGTGCAATCTCGGAGTAGGTATATTTAAGTAGGGGGGTGTTGGGGTGCAGGGGGTTAAGCCCCCCTGCGAAAACATTTGAAAGGTGTTAATTTTTTTTTGTCCCTTTCATAAGTTCGAGTTTCTCTAAATTCAAGATTCTGGTTTCGAGTTTATGACTTTCGATTTTAGAGTAATTTGATCATATGAAGGGAAACCATATATATATATATATATATATATATATATATATATATATATATATATATATAAATATATGTGACTGTTGTAAGTACCTACATAACTCTGATGATGTCTGGATAATAGCAGGCAAAAGCACTTAGTCTGAGGTGCTATTTATTTTATTTTACTTTTACGTTACAATCTTAAAGGACTGCTTCACTGTGGAACACGTTGGTTTGTTTTTCTTAATAATATTTTATATGCTTTTCAATATTTTTAATATATATTTATATATATTCCTATGTTTTTAGTAATCGGTCTATGTAGTTATAAATATTTTTCCTATTATGATATGGCTCAATGTATTTATTTTTTAAAATTATTTTAAGGTTTTAACCTGTTGAATTTCCATACTGCTGCTTTAAATCAGACTTGGAATGTGTCACATGACCGTATGAAGTTTTTAAAATGCAGAACTACTACGGCACTTTGAAGCTCTGAGAAAGGGTTTTTGATAACATGAAAGTTTACTGCATTTTACTTTCTTGGAAAAAAGTTTACTTTTGGGTGTTTCCATAGTCTGAGGTTTGTTTTTTTGTTGTTTAAGTACTTTTTGTCTGCGGACTTGCTTTACTGCAGTGTTGGTCCTTTTTTGTGGTGTTTTTGTGATGAGCTAGTAAATTCTATAACTAGAAACCTATACAGTCCACCAGATTCACTATTCTTCCATGCAGGAGTAGCTTAGTCCTGCACTGAAGTGGCCGTTTAGGAGCAGCAAGGCAGTGCTCCAGGCATATTAATGAAGGCGCACTGCCTGAGTTCCTAAATGGACACAGAGTGTGTACAAGTGCAGGGGCATGTCTGAGAGCAGATCTCTCAGAATATACATGCCCCTGCAAGCAAGAACATCAGGTCAGCAATAAGAATGAGCGAGACCACTCACAGGTGTTCGCATACCCCCAGCAACATCCCCCCAAGTTTATAAGAGCAATAGTTAAAATATAAACAAGCTAATTTCTTTTTATCAAACAGATAAAATTTAACCGTAGGTGTGTGGGTTTGCCCATTGCTTAGCTACGTTTATTGCAGCTTAAATGGCACAAGAGGATAAATATCAAGATTTATGCAAATGAAGCAGTACTGCAAAAGTGTAGTGGGCAGAGCATTTGCCTTATGAGCAGTCATTCCTGGATTGAGTCTCACTCCACTACATTCCATTTTCCATGTCAAATCACTTTATGAACAATATTTTTTGTTGCATAACATACTAAATAACATATATTTGTGAAATGGAGAACTGCATTAAATGCAGATGTGAGGTGCCATTGTCATAATTTTGTAAAATCCACAGATAAACACAAGTGCTCCATACAGTATGTGTATACATGAATCAGGGATACAAATTGAAGGTACAATGTGTAATGAATGATAAATCCATAGTGTGTCCAAATCCACCACATTCCCAAGAACCATTTTACATTACTGTCTAAATGAGTGCGGGAGTAAGCGGGAGTAAGCACTGTTAAGCAAGAAGAAGCATATTTAAGCAGTAGTAAGCATGTTTAAGCACATTTGAATGGGGGTAAGCAATCCGCACATAGGTGAAGCAATATTGAAGCTAACTCTCTGTAAGCATATTTCACCAGAGGATAGCATTGCTTACCTTCACGCAAACCCACACAAACTCACTTACAATTGCTTAAAAGTGCCTTAATCACTCTGTATGCAACAGCTGTTGTTCTGGTCAGAAACAAAATAAACAGCCTTTGTAGGTCTTGAACCCAGGGCTTTGTATACAATAGTCACAGCAGTTAATCACTAAGCCATCACAGCAGTACATAAGACTGAGGTATCATCAAACAGATCCTCCCTATAGGAAAATCAAACTTAACACGTGAAAGGAATCTACATACAGTTTTATGTTGTATAACCTACTACATCACATAAATATATGAACTGGAGGACTTCATTAAGCCCAGATGTGAAGTGTCATTGAAATAAAGTGTTGAAATCCTTTCTAACACAAGGACCCCATACAGTGTGTGTACAAATGAATCATGGATACCAAACACATATATAACATGTAATGAATAATAAATCAATGCCAAACAGCAAATAGTATGCAAATTACCAATTAAGCAATTCTAAGCATTGCACAACCCAGCTTAGTAGGTGTAAGCAATGTGTAGGCCACCTAAATCAGTTTGCCCATTCGTATTCCCCTTTAAGCAATGCCAACCTCAGGTAAGCAGGTTTGCCCATAGCTTAGCATTTTCAAAACTGTCCAATCATGGAAAAGTTTGGGAAACTGGCCCTATTTAAAACCATCAGGTGGGAATACATCTCATAACTAGCTGCAGCTTCCTCCTGTAGGAACTATGACTGGTATGGTAGAGGGTGCATGCTTTTGGGTTTAGCACTGGGGCATCCAGGAGTCCAGAGTCATGGCAGGACTCCTTGCTAAAGACCATGACCAGAGACTGCTGCAGTGCCAGTACCAGAGTTCCCAATACAAAGTGGAAGCCTGGGACCATCTCGCCCGTGACCTTACCAGTGCCACTGTCATACCTTGAACTGGTGAGCAGGTCAGGCATCACTAGGCCGACCTGGAGTGGAGAAAGTGGGATCTCTTGGATCAGTGGATCCAAGAGGCAAGGAGGACGGGGTATTTCCCAGCCGTGTGTAAGTATCAGTCCACTACCTGTTTAATAATTGCCAGCTCATGTATATTATGGATAGGTATGGCTAAATATTCCTCTTATGTCTTTCACAGTGGCAGATGAGCGGGCTGAGAACCAGGAAGCCCATGCCTGTAGATTGCAGCGGTTGTGACGTGAGGCAGGTTAGCAATACTCTTGCATGTACTGTCATAGGAAATGTAGTAGAAACCAAAATAATCCACAAGTATCCAGGCTGTGAAATAATTCCAATAATAAAGATGACGAAGCCAGTCAGAAGGCTAAAACACAGTTTTAATCTAAAAATCTTGAAAGTAACAAATCCACTTGGTTAAGTAACAAATCCACTTGGTTAAGCGCTTTCGTCTACATTAAGACATCCTCAGAATTTTAACCAAGTGGATTTGTTACTTTCAAGATTTTTAGATTAAAACTGTGTTTTAGCCTTCTGACTGGCTTCGTCATCTTTATTATTAAAAGTAGTAGAAAGTTACTCACCTGTATAAAACCTGTATTGTTTAAGGCATGTACTGCATACACCAGAAAATATGGCAGGACGAATCTCATATAGGTTGTATGTAAATAAAAGCATAATAGCTTGACAATAAAGGTCTAACTGCTGGACTGCATGTGTTTACTCTGGTATCATATGGTAATGTAGAGTTACAATCTCTTAATAGTACTGTTGTATTAAGCACTGTTACCCACACTGTGCTACATAAATAAAATGTGTAGGAATATCTGCATATGACTGTTGTAATCACAAGAGATGATATAGTACAACTGAGAGAGACTTAGACAGAAAACAGTGAAAACATAGACAACATAATTCAAATAGCACACTCAACTAAGATGTGAACTGTTGTATTTTTAGCACACACAGCCATAGTTTGAATCCTGGGAGTGGTAGTAGGCTGTATGCAAAATCATAAAGCTCCAAAAACACCACTCCACTCCATGAATCAACTCACCAAAGACAAAAAAAAAAAAAAAAAAAAAAGTTGTCACTGTGTTTTTTTGTCTTTGGTGAGTTGACACATGGAGTGTAGTGGTGTTTTTGGAGCTTTTTGACAGTATGTTGGTTACTGGAGCTTCAATTGGTGGAGACATATCCAATTCTATGTCCAGTTCAGTAACCACCTTTCCTTCCTGTACAGAAATGTGGAAAGAAAGGGATGAGAAGGTGGCTGCTTCTGATTTGTGGTCTTGCAATGGACTGGGGGATCAGCAGGCAACCAGGTATGAGAGACTAGAACATTTGCTGGTAAAGGAGGTATCTTTATATTATGATACCCGGTTGCTGGAGAAATATATCAGTTTGAATTTAATCCCTTGGGGTTTAAGGGTGGACAGACTCCCAGCATTTGAATTTTCTGAAGCTGAAGCTGATTTATTTGAAGAGTGGAAGACTATCTCTCTACAGTGTACTTTAGGGCGGCTCAAAGTGCTTGTTAAATGTAACAACAGGTTGCATGAACAAGTAAGAAGTTCAATTTTGGAGCTGCAGGACGAGCTTAAGGGGGAAACAACAATTGCCGTATTTAACAACAGAATGAAGAACATTCATGTGAGAGTGGGCAAAGCCAAGGTGGAAATCCTGGAAAGAAAATGCAGTAAGCTTGACAGAGATGATCGGTATTACAGAAACAACCTCATTTTACAGTGGCAGAGAAAACCCAGGCAGAGGAGGTCCACCTTAAAAAATAAGGCTATGAGGTCTCGGAGTATGCGAGAGTCATCCTTTTCATCCACAGAAGCAGGCAGCAGCATCAATAGAAGGAAAAGTGCATCGTTTGAGGAATTGAGTGAAGGAGGCATTCAACAGTGCAAACAGAGCAGCGGTCAAAGAGTGAGTCCACAGCAGTCGAAAAGCAAGCGCAATCAGAGGTGGCAGAACAAGAAGAAATGAAGAAAATCAGAGAACTGGCATTTTGGACTTAATATTACTGGTGATGTTTTTGTTACATGTAATGAGGGACATAAAAACAGGTATGTCTTGAATAACATTAATAATTTATATTCAGTGAGTCAAAGTGAAATGTAAATTTATTAACTTATCAGATTTGCAGTTAGATGATAATATGCGTACTCTACTCTCGAAAGGAATGAAATTTGTGCCAACATATTTTCCAGCCTTGGCAGACATAATGCTAGAAATATGTGCTTTTTGTCGTAAACTGCATTTGAAGGCATTTATTTCTAAAACAAATTTAGAAAATGTAAATGGTAGTGTAATATGCAGCGTGGATGAAGAGGAGGAATCATCGCTAGATTTGTCACTGCATGAAAATGAGTTGGTGGATATTTTTGCTTATGAACAAGAGCTTGAAAACAACAGGGATAGTGTTGGTGATGTTTTTCATATAACACAGGGTATGGAAAATTTAGCATTCCTAAGGTTCCTTATGTTAGTACTTTTCATCCACCTAGAACTGTCTCAGCCATAACAAATTTTGAGAAGGTGCTCTACAAACAGCTGCAAGTTGAATATAAGACATTTTTTGACAGTTACAAGCCACACAATTTGAAAAAGCATGAACAGAATGCATTAGGGCGGTTAAGAAGTTTGAGTAAAGATTATGTTTTTGCACAGGTAGATAAGGGGGCGTAACTGGGTAATAATGTATAGAGTGAAATATAACAACATGGTGAAGGAATTGTTGCAGGAAGTTGATGTCTATGAACAGGTGTAGTCAAATGTTCTGGATGCATATAATTATTTATTGCTGAAATTACTTGAAAATGTGAAAGAGTGGGATTTTTTTCCTCCATTGATGTTAAAAAGTTGCATGTAAAATATCTTAGAATGGTTTAATTTTATACCATTCCCAAGGTACATAAGGACTTGACAAATCCTTCTGGAAGGACCATAGTGTCAGGGGGGTTCCTATTAGAACGACGAAAATGCATTTTGTCGAATGCGTTTTCATTGACATCTAAACAGCGAACAGGCAAAACAGCAAAGTGGCTGTTCAGCGAATTCTTTCCCTGGGAAAGAAGTTGCTTGGCCGCTTCATTACTTTGCCATGTCCTGCACTGTAGTGTAGTCTCAGAGATTCCCTTATCTGGTATAGCTCCCGAATGTGCAACCGTTACTGACCTTAGGGTTAGGGTGCGGGTTAAGGTAAGTGCATGTTTTAAACTGTTTTTTTTTTTTTTTTTTTTTTTTGCTTTAGATGTAAGGTTGAGTTGAGTGCATATGTGTTTTAGCTGTTTACTTTGTTTCTGGGGGGGGGTAGAATTAGGGTTAAGGTAAGTGTGTGTGTGTGTTTGGAACTGTTTACTGTTTTTGTTTTATTTGAATAGCGATTTCTTTCCCTAGGAGCACTGTTGTGAGGTGTCGACATTTTCAGCTTTCGCTGAAATAGGGTTGATTACACATTATTCGCTGTTTTAAGCATTTGATGTTGTAATATAGACTCAGAGTCGGGGGTGGGGTGGTATCTCCAGAATATTGGTATTTTTGTGGAACACAGTTGAAAGAACGTTTGAAGTGAGTCTCCTCACACATCAATAATGGTAAAGAACTTAGACACTTTGGGAGGTACTGATTGGCAGGAGGATTTTTTTCTGGGCAACCATTGATGTCAAGTCCTTGTATACCAACATTTCTCATCGATGCGGTCTAGAAGCAGTAGCTAGACTATTGGGGGAATGTCCCAGAACAAGTTATATTTTACAGCTGTTAAAGTTTGCACTGACACACAATGTATTTAGGTCTGAGGACAATTTTCTTCTGCAGAAAACAAGAACTGCCATGGGGGCATCTTAGGCCCCATCATATGCCATAATATTCATGTTTTTTTTTTTTTGAGGAGAGATGTGTTTATAGGAACACATAGTTTTTGGAAAATGTTATAGTTTTCAAATGCTATATTGATGATTTGTTTTTTGTATGTAGAGGGGAGATTAGTCTTTAAGAACAGTTCATGGTGGAACTGAATCAGAATCAGTATGACATCACAGTATCCTATCAAACTCATAGACATCAGATACAGTTCCTAGATTTGGAGTTTTTTGTGGATAAGGATAAGTTAGTGTCTTTCAGATCATTTTATAAGGAAACAGTGGCCAAAACCTTTTTGAGTGCAGATAGTATGCATCCAGGACATTTACTCGACTCTCTCCCTTATGGAGAATTCATCAGTGACAATGTTTATGATAGAATCGCATTGGATGGGGAATTTAACATTGTCAGATGCAAATTGGCAAAGAGAGGGTATTCTAGTTAGGTGCTAAATAGGGCTGAGGAAAAAGTGAGAAAGCAAATTGCTGGTCAGAGAGCATGGAGTTATGCAACACATCATGGGCGTAGAGATTATCATAAAGTGTCTGAGGATGACTTATTTTTTGTCAACAAATGTTCCCCTTTTTCAGCTATGTTAAAGGCGTTAGTGTACAGGTTTTGCCCTATTATCCAGCAGGATGATGAAGTGGGCAACATTTTCAAGGGCAAGGTTATTTTTTGTCATAGTAGATTTCATAATTTGAAGGAACTATTGAATAGCGGGACAAGTAGCAGAATGGGAATCAGTTCCAATACAGTAGGCACCTTTAGATTTGGAAGGTGCTAGGTGTGTAATAAAGTTAGGAACATTTCAGGTACTTTGATTAATAGAAAGAAGTTTACTGCCCTGGGATCATATAATTGCAGCACTAGTGGGGTTGTTTACACCATTGGATGTGATTGTCTACCTGTAAAGTGGTATATAGGCCAAACCAGAAGAATGGTGAAAAGAAGAATTATGGAGCATTCTGGGATGTGAGGCATGTCAGGCTGAATAATCCTGTGGCCCAGCATTTCCATGCTGTTCACAATGGCAATACTAGTAGTTTTTTTTTTTTTCTGTTTTAAACAAACCTTATGCAGTACAAGGCATGAAATATGGGTGCATCTTGTTAAGGATGGAAAGTAGATATATTATTAATTGTGGAACCTTGTGGCCCTATGGGCTTAATATGGAGTTAGATTTACATGTATAGGATAACATTTTTTTTAGCATGTATCATTCTAAAAGATGTATAGATGTATAGGATGAAAGAGTAATATATACAGGATGAAATATTTTAGTGTTTGTTAATCTAAAGATGTATAGGTGTATTTTACATGAGCGGTTTAAATTATTATGTTAAATGCAATAGAAATGTAAAGGGTTGCACTTTAAAAGTATTTTGATGTACTTTAAATGTTTCTGAAGCATTTTAAATGCCCTGGATGCCCTTTAAAATCTTTTGGACTCACTGATTATTTAATTAATTAATCAATTATTACATAATTTAATTGAATAATGATTGCAGCAAAATGTATATAAACCATACCATTCTTGTGAGTAATCATTCCTTGGAAGGCTTGATGCCGAAGTACTAGGAGCACAGTAAATGTGGATGGCGACCATTTCTCCAGTTGTCAGTGTGTTTTTTTTGTATGCAGAATCATACCTAACTGTACAGATATGTCCAGAATGTCCAGTTAATTATCCCATATCCACTGTCTGTCACCCTGTCCCCCTGGCAAATCAGTGGGATGATCCCAGACGTTTAGGCAGCAAATAAGAATTACAATTGATTGTTAGACACCTATAAGAACAAACCTGTCACTCTAGCAACTCCCCAAAATGTTATGAGAGTAATAAGCCAAACATGTCCCATCTCCACCCTCATGTTGTGAAGCTGTGACAAGAGTGTGTGTAGTAAAAGAGTGAAATGTATGTGTATAATACTAATGTGGAATCTGGTAATTTGTGTGGCAACATGCAGGTAGTGCTAACAAACATTGCCCCTACGTCTGTCAGATATGAAAACTGTGCCTAGAAATAAAAGATTGATATCCTGTACTGGTACTGTTTACTCTGTTATTGTATGGCATTGTTAGTGTTACAGTAGCTCTGAATAATATTACTCATCACTGTCACCCATACTGTGCTACATAATAAAACTGTCTAGGAAATCCTGTATAAGAGTGTTGTAATTACAAGGTCAGATTGTAAAATCACAGGAGACTTATAGACAGAAATCAGAGAAGAGATACACAGCAATATCTATATAGCACACAACTGTGATGGACACTGTTTTATTTTAGCAGACACAGCTATGGTTCGAATCCTTGGAGTGACAGTAAGCTGTATGCAGAATCATACACCACAAGTGTACAGAATTGTCCAGAATGTTCAGTAAATCGGCCCATATCTGCCAGCTGTTACCCTGTCCTCCTGGAATATCAGCATGCTAATCTCTGACATGTAGGTAGCATTTCATGTCATATAGCTGACTGTCAGGCCTGTACATATTTGGAAAATGTCAATGAAAACAAACCTGTCATTGTACAACTCACCAAAGGTTTAAGAGGGCAATAGTCAAAATATTTCCCGGTTCACCTGCATGTGGCCAAGGCATGCCCAAAGTGTGTGCAATAAGAGATGGACAGGTATATGCATAACATCAACCTGGAATCTGGGAATATGAGTAGAAACATTTAGGTAGTGTTAACAAACAATAGATCCACAGGTATACCAGGTAAGAGGTGTATATTGCAGGTAAAACTCAGTTTATTTATATAGTTGCCTACATCCATACCACTGTCCAAACTAAGGCCATAGGGTAGTGTACTAATACCTGTAAGGTACAGATCACAGCACTGACTAGGAAAGTTATGAGAACTACAGGAATATCCTAGTTGTTCATTGACATCTTTCTCTCCCCCCAACCATATATGCAACAATAAACTAAATACACAACTCAATTGGTAGGTGCTCCATTAAATCTACTGTTGGGATATATGTCCTATTGTTTGATAAATATTTAAATTTGTTTCTATGCATGTACCATGTTGAAATACTCTCACATTGGTGGCAAGCTGCCATCAGTGTACCTGCATGCTGTTGTAATGGCCACTGTGGTTCCATATATGCTTGTGATCTGTTTACTATGCAACTGTTCCAAATCTGGTGTTTTGGGTTAATGGGAATATCTATGCATGCTGTTATACCGAATCCTCGAATGTGTTGACTATTACTAACCCACATATGTTGTAAAATTGAAACACCATAGCACGTTTGGGAAGGCCGGTCCCAGCGGACCCACCTGTCCCACCTCATCTGGCCATGGCACCGGGCACCAGCATGTCTGGGGTCCACCCCGGGACCTCCTCATCTGCTGGTCCTGCACCACCTTTGGGTGGAACCACCTCAGGGGATGGGGCTCACCCCCCCACTGAAGCAGGCGTGGACAGGACACTGTCACCCATTACCAGGTCTGGGGCATGGTGCATAACGAGCTTTGCAGGGAGTTTGGAGATCTGCTATGTCAGCTTGAGGGCTGCATGTCACAACTAGAGGGTCAGCCTGGCCCTCCTACTCAGCCCCCAGCACAGCCACCTTTGGGGCTGTGAAGGTGCAGTGGTGACTGCCCATGGGTGGGGATCTCTGTCCCACTGTATCCACTAGGGGGGCTCATGGACTTCTGATTTCCAAACACCCCTTCCCATCAAGGTGTTTACCCCCCACATGTGTCATATACCACCCCTGTATGCTGTCTTGTCTGTCTTGTCTGTTATCCTACCCAACCTACCTCCCCAAATATACCTACTATCCCTCCTCAACATCCCACTCTCCCAAAAAAAAATCTCACCCCATACATAGCTATCCATTTTGCAAATGTGTCCACTGGACACATGTAATCTGGTCTAATTGGCTTCACAACATATTATTGTTGTCTTCACCCCTCTCTCAGAGGTTTGACTGTCCAAATCTATCTCCAAATTCAGTGTATATGCACAGCTGTTGCTGTAGAAGAAATGGGCAGCTATGGACCTTCCCTACACCTGTCCTGCACATCCCTAGCTAGTTTCCCTACTGTCTATCCCTCTTTGTGCCCCTTTTTTATCACTTTCCTATCAACCCTTTTTCATTTCTTTTAATGAAATTAGCATGGGTGTAAGTGGGAGTAAGCACTTTTAAGCAGCAGTAAGCAGGTTTAAGATTGTATGTGCAGGGGCAACGAATGCCTACACAGGTTAAGCAAGTGAGAAGCTAAATCATTATAAGAAACTATAACCAGAAGTTAGCAGGGATTACTGTTGAGCAAACCCGCTTACAAATGCTTAAAAGTGCCTTAATCACGTTGTATCCAACGGGCCTTGTTCTGCCCAGCAAAAATAAACAACCTCTACAAGGCTCAAACCAAGAACTCTGCACACCATAGCCAAAGTGATTTGCCACTGAGCCATATCAGATATACATAACCCTGGTGTTTTCACAAACATATTATCCAGCACAGTCATTCAACAGCACAGGAAATGTATTTATACATGTAGATGTGTCTGTGTGTGTGTGTGTGTGTGTGTGTGTGTGTGTGTGTGTGTGTGTGTGTGTGTGTGTGTGTGTGTGTGTGTGTATATGTGTATATTTATATATATATATATATATATATATATATATATATATGTGTGTGTGTGTGTGAGTCTACTTCAGAAGATCGACAGACCATTTGATCGACATTCATTTGGTCAACAGCTCATTTGGTCGACAACCAGTATTCAAGGCACTTAACAGGGATTTGCCCCCCTTCCCAATGTTGTGCGACCCTGGAGTTGATATATATATATATATATATATATATATATATATATATATATATATATATATATATATATATATATATATATATATATATATATATATATATATATATATATATATATATATATATGTGTACCTATATATATATATATATATATATATATATATATATATATATATATATATATGTATATGGGTATGTGGAGGGCACAGCTCCCTACATTGGGGGGGGTGGAGAGTGAAGCCCCCCACCTATTTTTGTTAAAATGTGTAGTTCCTCTTGTATTTTCATGCTTTTAAATGAAAATAGGTGGGGGGGCTTCACCCCCCACACCACCAATGTGGGAGGCTGTACCCCCCACCTCCTACATCTATATATATATATATATATATATATATATATATATATATATGTATATCAACTCCAGGGTTGCACAACATTGGGTAGGGGGGCAAATCCCTGTTAAGTTGTTAAGTGCCTTGAATACTGGTTGATCAAATGGTCTGTCAATCTTCTGAAGTAGACATATATATATATATATATATATATATATATATATATATATATAGATATATATGTCTAACTCTGGTCCGCTAATGACTAGGAGTAGATTTTTAAGGTGCCAAGGTGCTTGCCCGACGCCCGACCTTTAACGAAGGTACGCTCATGCACACCATACTGAAGAGCCAGCGTTCCTACAGTTGCCACCGTATCAAATGGATAGTGTATGATTCACCCATCTGGTGTCAAAGCCATGGCCTGAAGCTCAATGACAAAAAGTGTATTGTCATCCCCTTTGGTAAAAACTCTGTACCCATGAACTACCTCATAGCTGGTAGTCTACTTAATGCCGAAAATGTGATAAGAGACCTTGGGACACAGGTGGACAGTAGTCTCTTTTTTGATAATCACATCACCACAGTGGTCAGGAAATCCTTCTACGTGGCTCATCTCATCACAAAAGGATTCTCATCCAGAAAAAAAGAGGTCATTGTTCCCCTCTACTCATCACTCATTAGACCCATTATAGAGTACAATGCCCCTTTTAGTATGTACCTCACAAGACATCTACAACAACTGGAAAGACCACAGAAATACCTCACAAAGACGATTACTGGCCTCAGACAGATGCCCTATGCAGACCGTCTCAAAAAGCTACAGCTTTACTCCATCGCATATTGCCTACTCAGGGGCGATCTCTACCTAACATACAAAGCTATCTCAAACCCAGAGCTGTTGGACATGCTCCACTTAAAGAAATCCCAATCCCTCCGAGCTACACGCTCTAGGGACCTTAACCTTGTCACCACAATAAACAACATGCTGGAGGGATGGATTCCTGTCCCAAAGACTTCCCATACTCTGGAGCAGACTACCTATCTATGTCAAACAGAGCTCCTCATTAGCACTCTTCAAGAAAAATCTTGATGATTGGATGGGAAATGAGAAATTCACCCCGGGGATCACTTCTGTGGCTCTGCTTGACAGGGGCACAGGAAAATAATTTTCATGGGTGGTGAAATCCAGGGCACATTTTTTGGCTAGGCTTGTATGGGCCCTAGGGTCGATAGCCTAGCACCTACCTATGAACCTATGAACCTATGAACCATACAAAAGACACTTGTTGCCTGAAACATATATCTACAGAGAAGTCAAAGGATATGACACCAGCCACAGGTTTGCATACATAAGAAAGTTTTATTTGTGTACTATTACAGTTGTATATGCCATGTCATATAGCTGTTTAGACTTTGAAATACATACAAACAGATTAATGCAACTCTCAAGCAGATCATTTAATACAGTAATCTGAAAGCATAACATATATTGCTGTCCAGGCCAAGGCCTGCAAGTAGTACAACAGTAAAGACAGACTGGGCCACAGGGTAACAATCAATCAACAGTAAGTAATGCAGATGTATAGTCCAGCAGCCTCTAACTACACTCTGTAATCAATCCCTAGGGGAAAAGACTTAAGTTGACACAATGGGATGTATCTGTTACATAACAATGCATAACTGAAAACATCACAATCACACTGACAAACAGAACAGTCGGTATGGCAGCAAGCAGTAGGCCAGCAATGTTCCCAAGGTGTAATGTATGGTAATGTACATCCAGATACCTTAAGGCAGCTTACTCCTGATATCCCTCACATGTTGCAACAGCCTAGGTTATTTATGTTGCATACCCCCCATAGACTGAATTACAGGGGGATATAACACTGTTACATACACTGACCTCTAGACTGCAGAAGGGCAAACATGTTTTGTGCAGACGAAGCCCACATATATATGGACCCAACCCTACAATATATGTGGGGGCCACAACAGCACTGGAATGAAGGCAGGAATGGCAACATGACATGATCATAGGCCACTACATAACATCCTCTTACTGCATGTCATATGGACAAAGCCTGGTATGTAAGTGGAGGACAGAGGCCGGAACACAGGCCCATATGTGAAACAGTGTTGTCATACTCTGAGCAAGTTGCTGGTGTTACAGGATAGTCTGCAACATACCTTTAGTCAGGAATATGAAGTCAGAAACACAAATGGCTGTAGCCATGTTCTGATAGCACTCAACACACACACACACACACACACACACACACACACACACACACACACACACACACACACACACACACACACTGCCAGTGATATATCTGAAACAAGACCTGCGTGGTGGACAGACAAAACATAACAGGCACACCTCTGGCCATCATGTGGATAGGTCCACAGTTGAGAGCTATGCAGATAGACTGCATTCCATGTTAAACTAGTATGTACACACAAACCCTGTAAAACTGGTGCTCTGCAATGCATATAACAATACTCCTTACACTCTGTCTGTAGTTCTGGAACTTTATACAAATATGTAGCTGGCCTGAGTATGCAAGTCGTTTTGTAAGAGGTATTGCTACCTGCTGTCTGTAACACTGCTGCCCACACACAGGAAGGATGTTCACCATACAGGAAAGGTAAAGTGACCACGCCCACATGATGTAGGGATTTATAGTAGTGAGTTGCCATGATAGTGGTAATTGGAAGTACTACATAGCATGCTGCATGCAGGTAGCAAGTGGAGGACACTGACTGGTGAAGAGGCCATCATCTGATCATGTGCAGCACCTGCAAAATCCATGCAGCAATCTATTCAAAACAGTTCAATCCATTTACTGGAGAGAGAGCGAGATATATAGGGAGAGTGAGTGAGTGAGTGAGTGAGTGAGTGAGTGAGTGAGTGAGTGAGTGAGTGAGTGAGTGAAAGAAAGAAAGCTAAAGGTCAAGCCAAAGGCAAAGGAAAAAAAATCCAAGCAAACTATACAGAACAGACATCATTCCCACAACAGGTATGTGAAGTATATATGCATGTAATTGACTGTAGGACTTGGTCCATAATAACGGGATAGAGGATGTGGAATGATTTATATGTGCCATCAGGTGTTGTTGTAATGATGTCCAGCTGAACAACTGCTATGGACAATAGAGTCTGTCCCTGTGGGTAGTGGGCCATACCTGTCAACTGTGCAGAGCAGCACTGACTGACAAGATGTAAGCCATCATAGTGTGTGTTGTGTAATGGAAAACATGTATATTACTGTGGCCAATAGCTGGTGGTGGAAGTAATGTCATAATGATGGGCACATGGGTTTCGAGCCCACCACTTGCAGGACACTCAAGTTAGCATGTAATGAAGCATGCTGAAATGCCATAGGTGTGTAATAGGCTTACCTGCAATCTGTCCCTATATTTACCTCCTAATATTAGGCTGTGTCCATATGTGGCACCTGTCTGTGTTGTAGCAAGGCAGAACAGTGCAGCTGTGCAGGAAGGAGAGTTAGAGATTGTGGACCTGATGTCTGAATATACCCCATACAGACACCTATATGTATATAAAGGTATATAAACAGATTCACTACTAAATCCCGAAACCGCACAATACCGACACTGAAAATACTGATGACCAGAAGAACAAACCTACAGAATACTGAAAATACCAAAACAACAAAATAAAACCCCAAAACCAGCAATAACAACATGTATGCAGGGGGGGTAAGATCCCCTGCACCCACCCACATGCCCTATAACTTAAATATACCTACTCCGTGATCGCACTACAGTTGGGAGAATGGCAAACTTGCCTTTACGCACTATACAGCAATCTCCATTATTCGCCGTCGGGATTCTGAAGTTTCGTTCTTCTTGGCATCGGTATTGTGGGCATCGGCATTGTGCGGTTTCGGGCTTTTGTAGTGTTCCCATATAAACACATATATACAACATAATATATATCTACACATATATAGAGATATATATATGTGTATGTCTACATATATACAAACACACACACACATATGTATATAAATACATGTTCCCTATTTTTGCATCACAGTGCTGCATGCTATGTGTAAGGGATGCTTTTTTTTAAATTTCTAGTCTCCCACCAGGACACAAGCGCTCTTCAGCAATTACATTCTGCTTGCCGAGCACACTCAAGCAAATCTGCAGTCTGTGGCTACCACTCCACCCATACAGTATAAGAAGGAATCAGCACTGCAAACTAAACAAGGATATGCATTTTGAGCCTCAAGAGCAGGAGCACACTCAAGCAAATCTGCAGTCTGTGGCTACCACTCCACCCATACAGTATAAGAAGGAATCAGTACTGCAAACTAAACAAGGATATAAATTTTGAGTTTCAAGAGCAGGGTCAGTCCATCCAGGCATTCTACTTGTATGTTTTATGAGAGTGAAGCGATTACATTAGCAGTATTTCTTAGTAGTTCTCAGCTTGCTACTAACTGTTGTAGCCTTGTGCCCCGCCCCGCCCCCGCTAGTACAGTAATCCTAACTGTCCAATAGACAGTATACATTTAATTCACATCCCTGTGACTACATTAACCATCAAGCAGCCCTCTCAGTGCTTTCTGCCTTAGTTTGTATCACTTGGAGGCCCACCTGTTTATTTGCATTTCTATACATTCTCCTTCATTGCTAATGCATCTCCCTACTCTAATCTGTGCACAGACTGGTTACTAATCAGCAAGTCAATGTGAAGACACACTCCCAACCTTAATAAACTTTTCTGTCTCTTCTCTCTTTTACTTTACAGGTAGTTTGAATTATTACTTACCCCCTCTGATGCCTTCACTGATTTCCATTGATTGCCTCTCTGGTTTCTTTGCATTCCACCTGGTTTACACCCCTTGTGCTATCTCCCTCCCCCAATACAAAGTCTATATTAGAATCCTGCTGAGCATGGAGCCATCTTTAAATTTCTAGTCTCCCACCAGGACACAAGTGCTCTTCAGCAATTACATTCTGCTTGCCGGTAAGCCATTAGACCTCAGGAATTTGTTTTAAAAGTGTTCAGATTTGTAAAGTAATACTTAGTTTTTTCTCTTGTCTTGGTTGGCTCTGCCCTGCTCCGTTAGCCCTCGCTAACACTCGGGCTCTCTCCGCTCCCCTGCCCTGCCCCCTATTCCCTCCCGGCCCCACTACCTCTACATTTATAGTAATCACAGCCACACTCACAGCTCACCCTCACATTACCTCCACCAATCACAGCTCCTCAAGTCATATCACATTATACCACACCAACTTGCTCCACACAAAATACTCCCAATCACTCTCATTCCTACTAGGCATTTTTACATCACCCACACTACTTCCCCATACACATATAGTGCAACCCTATAATTCCTATTCAGACCCCCCCACCTAGAAACAACTTAAACTTTATAACCACGACTATCACACAACTAAGTTTAGTCTGTCTTCTCATAATTCTTTACAACACCACAAGTTATCACTCTAGCAACATCCCTAAACTTACAACACTGCATTATGCACTCTCATATACAGACACCACACATTATAATAATATCTGCTCACAGTTATTCAAGAACTACATAAAGGACCAATTCAGAACTAAACACATATGCTCTCATTCCTACTCCAAAAACACAATACTTTCTCACACTCCTCACCAAACTCCAGCATCTGTATAACAATTTTAACTCCAGGCTCACTATAAGTGGGGATATCCACCCCAACCCATTCCCAAATCCATCCTGTCCAACACAAACTTCTCTAACACAAATGTCAGAACATAACAACCCCACTTTCTTCATCCCTGGGCAAATCAACACCAGCAGCAAAACCAACCATCTTTTAATGCTAAATATTAATATTAGAAGTATCAAAAATAAAATACCTGAACTCCAGGCCACAATAGCACACTACTCCCCAGACATAGTTGCTTTAACAGAAACCTGGCTAAATAAAAACATAGCTAACTCAGAAATTCTCCCTACCGGCTACAATATCATTAGAGAAGACAGACCACTTCGTAAAGGAGGTGGAACTGCCTTACTGTACAAGTCCAACTTAACTGTCCATCAATTACCAAACTCCTACCCCTCCCCCAATAATTGGGACATACTTTTCTCACAACTTCAACTTCACCCTAAAAAGGTCATCACCACAATTGTGATCTATATTCCACCTGGTAATACACCTGCTAGCCTTGAAGACTTCTTATCCTGGTGTTCTTCCACATACTCACAAGAAACCCTTATTCTGAGGGACTTCAACCTAGATTGGTACACCTGTATATCAGAACCACCAAGTAATCTAATAAATCTCCATGGCTACCAGCAACTGGTCCAAATTCCAACTAGATGTGATAAAAAATCTAAAAGGGAATCCATCCTTGACTGGGTCCTAACAACCCCACATTGTACCCTCACACAGGCAGTCTCCCAGACACCTTAAGTGACCACAACATAATATACTTTATATGTAGTAGAACAAGCATATGCAAAACCACTAACTATATATCCACTAGAAACACAAACAAATTATCTCCTGAGGTCCTCAGCACTTTACTCTGTAACTGTGACTGGACCCCCCCTAAAAACCCTCCCACTTGACCAGGCTGTAGCATATTTCAACAAAACATTTCTAAAACACCTAGACACTATCGCTCCATTGCACAAAATCAAGGTTAGAACCTCTACAAACCTCTGGCTCAGTAAAGAAACCAAACAAATCCTCAAGTCCAGAGACACTGCCTGGCATTACTATCAAAAAACAAAGAAACACAAAGCCTAACTAAGTACCAAGAACTGAGCAACCGTGCAAAAAAATGCATTAAGCTGGACAAAAAATCCTACTACACAACAATACAAACTAAATACATACACAACCTGCAAAATTTTGGAAAAATATAAACCAGCTACTAAAATCCACCCAAAAGGCTACCCCCAAACCAACCACCCCTGACACTAAAGTTCCCATTGAAACACAATTCAACTCCCACTTTGTGAACTCAATTCTATCCTTAGTATCACAGGACAGTTCCTTCCTCACTACTCCCCCCCAACACAAATAACTCTAATACAAGCTTTACCCTTAAAACAGTTTCCACCACTTCAATCAAAAGCATGCTCTCCAAACTAAAAACCTCATCAACAGCAGCCGACCTACTCTCCAGCTATTTCTTGAAACTCACAGCAGATGCTATTGCTACCCAGTCTCCACTCTCATAAACAGATCAATTGTTGAAAACTATGTGCCCAAACTCTGGAAAATATCCTATGTTACACCCATACATAAAGGCGGGACCTCCACTGAACTTAATAACTACAGACCCATTGCTTTACTTTCCCCCCCTGGCCAAAATCCTAGAAAAATGCATCCATACCCAGATGCTAAACTATCTCCTAGACAGCAACATCCTGTCACCTACTCAGCATGGTTTCAGACCTGCCCATAGTACCACTACAGCCCTCCTCTGCTTCACAGACACAGTAATCCATCTCAAAAATGAAGGCCTACAAGTGTCAACTTTTTTTTGGATACGTCCAAAGCATTTGACACAGTCTCACACCAAATCCTGCTAAACAAACTAAACCAGTATCATCTATCAAATTCCACTCTTACCTGGTTCCAAAGCTACTTAACTGAAGGGTCCCAAGCTGTGAAATGGGAAAATTATCTCTCTCCTCAGCTGCCCATAACTATAGGAGTCCCACAGGGTTCTATCTTAGGACCACTACTATTCACAGTCTTCACAAATGACGTCCATACCTCCACACAGCATGCATCTATAATTCAGTATGCAGATGATACTACCTTAATCTGTGCTGCGTAAAACATTCCCACCCTCCTGCAAACAACTCAAATAGCATTTTCTGATGTTGAAAACTACCTTACCAAAGCCCAACTTATCCTCAATCCAAAGAAAACTCAGCTTATGATTATAACCAGTTCTAACAAAAACACAAACAGTCAATTAACTATCTACTCCACAAATGCTACTTCAATTGCTCCGGTGACACAGGCTAAGCTATTGGGAATAAACATAGACTCCCACCTAAAATTTGATAGTCATATCAACTTAACTATTAAAAAAGTACATGCCAAACTGGGGTCACTGTATCATACCCAAGCATTTCTTACCAACAACACAAGATTAACCATTGCTCACTTGCAACTTCTATCCACCCTAACCTATGCATCTCCCATTCTGACTAATCTCAACAAAACTGAACTAAGCAAAATTGAAGCCTGCTATAACAGAATTGCCCGCTTTGCTGCAAATTGCTCATATAGAACTCATCAGTGTACTGCTTTGAGACAGCTCCACTGGCTTGAACTGCCCAAACTCCTAACCTACAATCAGCTCTGCCTCTGTCATTCTATCTATTACCTCCCCAATAAGTGTCCTGCTCTCAAAAACCTAGTACAATATCACTCAGCCAAAAGGCCTCTTAGATCATCAAGCAAACTCCTACTAGATGTCACCAACAGCTACAATAGCTTTGGAGATGCACTATATAGTAGTTCAGTGGCTAAAAAATGGAACTCTGTCCCTACTAGCATTCAAAACACATCATCCAAAGCCTCCTTTAAAGACCTCATCAGGCAACATCTCAAGCAAAGTTGGCAGTGCCATGATTGCTCCCCAGGCTAGTGAAAGCGGATAACATATACATACAAAATCTAGAGCACTTGATACTAGTTTTCAATCTTACTCACAAACACTGGCTAATCTACAATGTATGTACTGTACCTGTGTACTATGTATGTATTCTAACTATGTTCCAAATTACAGCTGTACACCACAAATCTATTAATTACCTTTATTTTTAAAATTAATATTTTTTGTTTGTTCTCTCCACTGTAACTGTTTATGTGCCGCATACCACTGTAAAAACATGTCTCTTATAATTTGTGTGTATAGTGATCATGTCTAAATAACTAAATGTGTCTGAAATTTTTCTTTGTGGAGCTTTTCTCCCTGGGCCTCTGCTGAAAAGGGCCTTTTCGGCTCTGTCAGACACCCCCGGTTAACAAATGTAAAATAAAAATAAAATAAATAAATAAATAAATATCAAAACAAACACACACACACACACACACACACACACACACACACACACACATATATATATATATATATATATATATATATATATATATATATATATATATATACATACAGCAGTAAGTGAGTGCAACATGGATGGTTATGTTATGTGTGAGCCCCTTGTTGCCCTTGTTGGGACCACATTTCCCTTGTCTGTGAAGGTGGGTTTGGGAATTTGGGGAAGGATAGTGGGTATATATGTGGAGGTGGTTGGGTTGGTAGATAGAGAAGATAGCCTACAGGGGTGGTATATGACCCATGTGGTGGGTAAGCACCCTGGATGGTGAGTGTCATCTGCAATGTGGAAGTCCCATGAGCCCCCATATGGAAACAATGGGAACAAGGCCCCACCCATTGCCAGTCACAACAGCAGCTTCACAGCCCTGAAGATGCCTGGGTTGGAGGCTGAGCAGAAGGAGCAAGTGGACACTGTGATTGTGTACTGAGGGCCTCAAGGTGCTATAGCACATCCCCCAAGTCTCTGTGGAGCTCCCTATGCACCAGACCCTGGACCTGATCTTGGGTGACAGGATCATGTCTGTGTGTGCCTATAGGGGGGGAACTCCATCCCCTGATGTGGTTCCACCTGAAGGTATTGCAGGACCAGTAGATGAGGAGGCCCCAGGGTGGGTCCCACATGTGATGTGGCCTGGTAACATGGCCAGATGAGGTGGGAGAGGTGGTTCTGCTGGCAACTGTTCCCTAAACATGCTATAGTGTCACTGTTATAGAACATATGTGGGTAGTAATAGTCCACACATTCCCAGTTCATGTCCAACAGCATGCATAGATATTCCCAATAACACATAACAACAGATGTGCAGCAATCACATAGCAAACAGACCAAATGCATATATGGAATCATAGTGGCCCTTAATAGCATGCAGGTGACATTGCCCGTAACAGGCCAGCAATGATAGTGTCCCCACAGGGAACATGGCTACAAACACGTAGCACAAAGTGTGGTACAATACGATATATGTCCCAATGGTAGGTAAGATGTAGCCATACCTATTGAGTTCTGTGAACAGTTTGTTGTCGCAGATATGGTGGGGGGGGGCAGAGATGTGTATTAAGAACTATGGGAACCTTGCTGTATGAGTTGCTCAGACCCATCTCCATCTTTAGGTCTTTCAGGCAAAATGTCACATGGCAGACTACCTGTCTATTCAGCAGAGGAAAATGAGGTCATCATCACACACCTGGTACAGCACTACCAGGTGCTTGAAAAAACACGAGAAGAACAAAACCAAATAAAACAAACCACACTAAAGCCAGAGTTAAGTTGAGCGCTTTTGTCGCATTTATTACAAAACTTCCTCAGAACTAACAATCAATTACAGCCATTATCTTTTACAGACCCAATGAATTAATATTCAGTCATTATAAAATAAAACTGAAAATGCACTAAAAATGCCTGTATACACTTTAACAAACATCTACTAAATCAATTAAAAAGTATATGATGTTCAGACCCATCAAATGTACACATTAAATGTAATATTTATAAATAAGCATATAATATATATGTGTTTATATTCAATTATTTACATAATTCAAATAACTTTTTACAGAAATATTGCCATTTATGCCTGGATTTATGTCCACCCTTAAAAAAATCTGCCATTTCAACTCTATATTTTCTAAAAAAATAATTAAATGAACCTATAAACTTCCCTTTACTAACTTTTTCAACTACAAAAAAAGTGAACTTCTTAAAATTTGTGCACTTCACTGAGTGCTTAGCCAACGCATTACTTAGATCCTTCTTTATAATGGCTAACACGTGCTCTCTAACTCTGTGGTATACATTTCTAATAGTTTTACCTATATAGAAATTCTTACAGCTGGCGCACACTGCAAGGTACACCAGCCCTTCACTTTGACAATTGAATCTTCCCTTTTCTGTTAAAGTATAATTTAAATGTTTAAAGTGGTAACTGTGTACCCCATCATAAACCTACACTGGGTGCAATTAGTCCATGGAAATGTACCAAAGCAATCTTTCTTTACTCTTTTAGGTCCACTTTCCAACAATTCCTTTAAATTTTTAGTTTTTTTGTTTATAAATCTTGACTGGGCTCCTACTACTTTACTTAGTTCTTCATTACCCAGAATAAGTTTCCATTTTTCACTGACTATCTCCCTAATCCTAGGCCCATTTGTGCTCATAGGTACAGGGAAAGCATATCTTAACATTTCTCCACCTACTTCATTACATCTAAATGTAGCATTAATATGAAATCCAGCTTTTAAAGTAGGGCAAAACCTAGTCTCTGTTTTTGTAATGCAACTAATAACTTCATCTAGATCCTTATGGTTGTATCTTCTGTCGATGATTAGTTGTCCGAGGAAATCAGCTTCACTAATGAAGTTGTTTTCTTCACTAATCATCCTACTAAGCCTTATGACTTGTCCTTTAAAGACATTTGATCTTCATATACTTTGGATGAAAACTTTAGAAATGTAAGTAATTGTTAGTGAATTTTTTTATGATAGATGCTACTATTAAATTATTTTCTCCTGATGTCAATACTTATTTTAACATCAAGAAAATTAACTTCCATACCAACATTACCTATAGTAAATTTAAGCCAAATCACTGTCTTGTTAAGTTTGTTGAAAAAATCAGCCAACTGTTCTCTATTTCCTGCCCAAATGAAAAACAGGTCATCAATATATTGTTTATAATAATGTACATATTTGAACAATTCTAATTTGGTGAGGAACTTAGGTTCCCACCAACACATGACCAGCAAACACCTGTGTACCATGTGCACCCATCGCTACCCCACTTGTCTATTGGTATACTCCTTCTCCAAACATAAAAAAAAATGTTCATTAACACTAGCTCCATGAGCTGACGTATCACAAAAATGTCCTGTTTGAGACAATTCCTATATTTATTTAGATAAAGCCTCATGAATTCTATTCCTTCAGTTTGCTCTATTGCAGTATATAATGAACAGATGTCAAATGTACACAACATAATCTCATCTCCTTGGTATTCATACAACCTTAACCCCTACAAAACATCCATGAGTCTTTCAAAAAAAATTTACTATTCTGCACTATAGGGTTAAGTATTTCATCTAAATAAATAGAAATGTTTGATGATTTACTATGTGGAGCGGACACTATAGGTCTAAACGGGGGTGTTCAGCATTCTGATGTATTTTGGGAATTCCAAATAAGGTCCCCAGTTGTAGCTGTTCTACATTAAGAAATTCAAAAAGATTAGTGGTGATGTACTGTTGATGTAATAAATCCAGTAGCATTAAATCAACTTCTTGAAATTTCCTTCTGACTATATCTCCACAAACCTTTCTATATTTATCTGTGTCAGCCAACATGTTACTTATAGCTTCATTATAATTAACAACATTCATAATAACAAGACCCTGACCTTTGTTCGCTTTCATGTATCAGATATCTTTATAAGAAATTAACTGTTTTAAAGCAGCAGATTTTTTTTTTGTCAAGTTACTATCAAAATTAGATTTGTTAAATCTACCACTATTGTGTAAGTTATAAATGTCATTCTCACAAACCGTAGAAAAGGTATTCAACGTATTAACCAATGGAGGGTTGACATTACTTTTTCCATTGACTACTATTATTAGTAGATATATCATGATAAAGGTATTTCAAAATTAATTTTCTGACATATAACTTGAAATCTTAAACAGTATCTGTAATTCTAGCCCGATGTGCTGTAAAAATGAAGAACACTTTTTTAGAACATCTATTTCATCTTTAGTAAACATTCTATCACTTAAGTTGAAAATTTCGTACAAATTGGTTAATGCCCCTTGGCCTTTCCTTTTTTCTTCCCCACTACTGTGAACGCCTCCTGATTAGGAGGGGGCTGCTGTTCCCACTTACTTGAGTGGAAAAAGGGGAACCTCCTCACTGCTGACACTAGATACACTTGTCAAAATCTCTCTGCTGTTACCATTCTGATCATTATTAACTAAGGGCTTGTTCCCTTCAGAAAAATAATCCAGCCTGTATAGGTAATTTGCCTTATAGTGTGAATTCTTCCTGTTCACAAAATTATTGTTACTGTGAATTTTATTTTTATTAACTAAATATGCATGCTTCTGCTGATAACCATTAATATCTTTTAATAACTTTCTCTTTTTCTTAATCACTATGTTTTCCATATGCTTATTAACTTTATCTTCTAACTTGCTAAACAGAAAGAAATGCATATGTATGAGCGGATGTTCTCTAAGAACACCTTTCCAATTTCTTAATATCAGCTACCAGAACATTCATTTGTTCATTGTTCCATTGCACAAGTAGTTTAAGAACATTTAAACCAGTGTTGTTATATAAATCCATCAATTTAATAAATAAACAATTGTCAGACTTTGCCCCATTAGGAAATGCATACACTCTTAACCCTAGGGGAACTGTCCCCAAATCTATACATTTAGTGAAATACTGATTTTAACACATTAGAGTTTAAATTTCAATACCTTCTTCTCCAACAGGAGAAACTGTTTTTTTAAAGTGTAGTGTATCCTTGTTAAACATGTTAGCCTCACTGGAAAAACTGCTACTGTTGTTTAAATCAGTGAAAGAGTCTATGTCCTTTATCTCCAGAAAGTCCATTAATGGCACTCCATTTCTGAAAGTTTCTTCATTTACTAATGTACCTCATCATTGGAAGAATTATCCGAGCAATTTCTGTTGTAGTGATGTACTCATATCTCTTCATTACCGTTCATTCTTTTCAGTAAGTTCTGCACCTTCAGAATGACTTCCTGCAACATTGTTGTTAACGTATTAACATCTTCCGGTGTAGGATATATACTGACATCACCAATTGTAGTGCCCTGAGTAGTCATGACACCACTGTTTATAATACGAACTTAAAATAATTATTTAAGGAAAACAAGTTAAGTAAAAGGATTACCAAGTGTCACCACAAACTTCTGACACTGATAACCCACCTGAAAACTGATGACCAAATGCTTGGAAGCTGATACAAATAGTTCCTCTGTGTTAAAAAGCACTAAAGTGAAATGCTGTCAATCCATTTTCTGTCCATCACTCAATACCTTCTCTGAAAAGAGCTTTTATAAGGAGACAGACTTACAGACACTAACTAGTCAACAGTCCTAAAAAACGGAACTGTCGTACTCCTTTTAACACCAGTAGCTGAGCATATAAAGTCAATAATTTCAATGTATAAAACGTCTTTTTGGTAGAAATCAATTGACAAACTTGCCAGCTGTCTCCATTTGTATCCGACACTGATAAACCAATTTAGGACCGATGAACTAATACTTAGAAGCTGTTCCACTTACTTCCACTATGTTGAAAGGTACTGAGGTGAAATGCTGTCAATTCTTTACCATCCACCACATGATACCAGCTCTAAAAAGAGCTTTTGTAAGGAGACAGAACTTACAGACACCAGCTCAACAACAGTCTCAAATAAATGGAACTAACGTACTTCACTCAATAATGGTAACTGGATGTATAAAGCCAGTAGCTTCAATGAACTGCTGTCAACCCTCTACCTGTTTGAATGAAAGTAGTTTACCAGCCCTAACAAGAGCTTTTGTGAGGAGGCAGACTTAAATCCACACTATAAAGAAGCTTTCTAAGCAAAGTTTAAACTTCAAACGTTGCCCAGTAACCGTTACTTGTATATTTAAATGATAATAAAAAATGGACTTGAAATGTTCAAATGTCAGATGAATCCAGCCAGAATTTTCTTGTAAAGAAGATTTCCAGCTCTCAGTTAGACCAAAAACTCACTTGAAAAAACATGAGAAGAACAAAACCAAATAAAACTAATCACACTGGAGCCAGAGTTAAGTTGAGCACTTTCATTCTGTTTATTACAGAACTTCCTCAGAACTAACAATCAGTTACAGCCATTACCATTTATAGACCCAATTAATTATGACATCATTCCCTTAATTAATACTCAGTCATTATAAAATAAAACTGAAAATACACTACAAATGCCTGTATACACTTTAACAAACATCTACTAAATCAGTAAAAATATATAATGTTCAGACCTATCAAATTTATACATCAAATGTATATATTTATAAATAAACATATATGAGTTTATATTCAATTATTTACATAATTCAAATAACTTTTTACAGAAATCTACCAGATGCTGTTTGGCAGAACAGCCCATGAGCAACAGGAGCGGACCACCCTGTGGAACAATCTAGTCCACAGGGTCAATGATGTCGGCCTGCATAACCGCAGTTATGAGCAGGTCCGGCATCATTGCAGCAATCTGTTTCACAATGCCCATCAGTGCATTGCTGCAGTCTGGGGGACCACCTTGCAACAGGGGGGGTCATGCCATCCACCCCCCCAACACATGTTGAGGAGCTCCTTGTCAGCCTTGTGGCACCTGCCCGCACACACAACAACTTGCGGAGAGTATAGTGGAAGTGGGTGCTACCCACACACCGGCAGAGGAGCATGCAGGTAAGGCCACAGGCAAGGCCACAGGGCACATCAGTAGACCACTGTTGCATATCCTTCTGCACCTGTACAGGTAGATCATGTATATGTGAGATGACATATATATAGTCTCTTGTTGAGTAGTAGTAATAAACAGATGTGCATAAGCTGTAGTATTGTAGACTTGTACAGTTGATGTACTGTAATGCTGCACCCACCCTGTACCAATGCCACAGCTGTGGCTACTGACATCACATCTTTCACACACTTATGTAGGGCCCTCTGGTATACCTCCAAGGCAGTAGCCTGTAGCTGGTGAGTATGGTTTATGTTCATGCTTGCCAATACACCGGCCATGTTATGGCTATGGTATATTCCATGCACACATCTATCACACCTACCCATAATGCGTGCCTTACAGTTGCTGTTGTTGTTGCTGTTAACTGCACTGCATCACAGTGGTGACCATGATGGTGTATCTGAAGGGTATGTCAGACACCTGCAATATAACTAACATCCTGTCATTGCAAAATGTGTCCACAGAGATGAACATAATGGTAGGACAAATGGCCTACAGTAGGGACATGTGTGAAACATCACCCTTATACAGTGCTACAACAGTGTATATACCAGTATTACAATGGCAACTGTTACAGAGCTACACTATGGTATATCATAATACTGCGGTCCACAGCCCTTAAAACCTGCAATGTGGTCCCAACATGTGCAATGAATGTGTAATATGGAATCATAAGTTAGGGCAGTAAATATGGGGAATACATACCTTCACAAACACTGGAAGCATATCTGTGCACATACTCCAAATAAAATATAGTGGATGCAACTGTTGAGGTACTGACTGCATGCTTTTGTCATGGAAATGCACCCTTCAGCAAGTACACACCCCCAATGTCACACCATGTATTGGTTTGCTGTCCAAGACATTTAGCCATCAAATGTGCACACTTACCTGCAACAGAGGCAGCCATGGCTTGCACACATCTTACATGGCATGGCATGGGCCCCATACCCAACAGGTAGCACCCACGAGGTGGACATGTAGCCAAACCTCACCATCACATGTAGCAAACTGGTCATGCAGGCTACCTAGTAACATGCCACAACACTGAGGGTGGAATGTCTAGCAAGTACTGGCTGTGCAGTACCCCTGTCAGCAATTGGCTGGACTCTGCAAACATGTGGCCTATGGGATAGGGTAATCAGATGTGACAGTTGTACCACAGGAAACATCAGCCAGGCCTCTCTACAGGTAGTGTATGCATAACAGAAGAGGTCCCCAAAAGTCATGCGTTGCAATGTGTACTGGTGTACCATGACCATGTTGGAAACCTACAGACAGTATCATGTAAGATATATGTGCTGCACAACCAACGCCTTATCCTACCTTAGGCCAACCATCACCATCTGTACTGTGCCAGTGCCAGTGTACACCTGTATGTTTGCCATTCATTAGCTGGGACTAGGCTGTTACACTTGGTGTTCAGTGTTTGGACACTGCAAACTGACACACATGTATAGGCCATAGTTGTCAAGCATCTGCAAAAAGGCTGAAGGTGGGGAGGGGGTGTCATCACGGCACACCAGTGCACTGCAGCAGAGATCCTAAGAATGCTAGGAATGGCTGTATCTGCACACACTCAGGGTCAGGAACTGTAGCAGACATAACCCTGACTTCACAGCAATAGCGACAGCAGTGTGTGAACTCCAAGGGATGTGCACATGTGTTGACCTCACAATCATGCAGAGTTGGAGGACATGTGTAGGGCAGACTAACCATATACTGGCAAATGTAGATGGCCCATGCTAGTATACCCCTGTCAGGAATAGTGACTGCTGTAGTATACATAACAGTAGGTGCAAGAAACTATCATGATAAGGGCGTGCCCACATATGCACCCACAAAGTGTATGCATCACAGTCAGCATCAGCACAACTAACACATTTGTTACACTGCATTTGATTCTACAGGACATATGTCACCAATCAGGCTCATGTCATGTTAACATATAGGTTCATAGGAGGGTTCATAGGAGGGTACTAGGCTATTGGCCCTAGGGCCTAAATAAGCCTAGCCAAAAATGTACCCTGGCTTTCGCCACTCAAGAAAATTATTTTCCTGTGCCCCTGTCGAGCAGAGCCACAGAAGTGATCCCCAGGGTGAATTTCCAATTTCCCATCCAATCATCAAGATTTTTCTTGAAGAGTACTAATGAGGAGCTTTGTTTGACATAGATAGGTAGTCTTTTCCAGAGTATGGGAAGTCTCTGGGACAGGAATCTATCCCTCCAGCATGTTCTGTTTATTGTGGTGATAAGGTTTAGGTCCCTAGATCATGTAGCTCGGAGGGATTGGGATTTCTTTAAGTGGAGCATGTCCAACAGCTCTTGGTTTGACATAGCTTTGTATGTTAGGCAGAGATCGCCTCTGAGTAGGCGATATGCGACGGAGTAAAGCTGGAGTTTTTTGAGACGGTCTGTGTAAGGCATATGTTTGAGGCCAGTAATCCTTTGCGAGGTATTTCTGTGGCCTTTTCAGTTGTTGTAGATGTATTGTGAGGTACATACCAAAAGAGGCGTTGTACTCTATAATGGGTCCAATGAGTGATGAGTAGAGTGGAACAATGATCTTTTTTTTTCTGAATGAGAAACATTTTGTGATGAGGTGAGCCACGTAGAAGGATTTCCTGACCACTGTGGTGATGTGATTGTCAAAGGAGAGACTACTGTCCATCTGTGTCCCAAGGTCTCATCACATTTTTGGCATTAAGTAGACTACCAGCTATGTGGTAGTTCATGGGTACAGAGTTTTTACCAAAGGGGATGACAATGCACTTTTTGGCATTGAGCTTCAGGCCATGGCTTCGACACCAGGCATCTGTCTCAGTGAGGCCCTATGTAGTATGTCCACATCGTTAGGAGTTTTGATTATGGCTCCTAGTTTGCAGTCATCTGCAAACTTTATTAGCCAAAGACTTTCTGTGTTAGACTGTACTTCAGAGAGGTAGATACCAAACAGGAGAGGACCCATGACTGAACCCTGTGGTACTCCACTTGTCACTGGTCTGAAGTCGGATTTGGAGTCTGCTACATTCACAGTGTGGGTTCTGTCCATGAGCCAGTTGGCAACACACCTTGTGACATAGGGATTTATACCTAGTTTAGTGAGCTTATCTATAATTCCAGAGTGGGGGATGGTGTCAGAAGCCTTGGCGAGATCTAGATAAGCTGTGTGAACCACCTTACCCTCATCTATGGCTTTGGTGACTGCTTCAAAGAAGTCAATCAGGTTTAGGAGGCATGATCTGCCTTTTACAAATCTGAACTGGGTAGGGTCTAGAGTTTGGAGATTACCAATGTCTTTCTTTATGAGTTCCATGATGATACGTTCCTTGGCCTTGCAGACCAGGCTCATCAGGCTAATGGGGCGGTAGTTCCCGGGGTCCGTCGTGGCTCCTCCTTTGTGGATTGGGATAACTGTCACGGTGTGCCATTCAGTGGGTACAAAGCCTGAGGTGAGGCTATGACTGAACATGATACTTAGGTAGGGTGCCAGTTCATTCTGTAGTTCATGTAGAACGCAGCCTAGGATATTGTCAGGTCCCATGGATGCTGTGTTCTTGACTTTGGAGAGTGTGTTTTTTACCTGTGCAACCATTATTACAGGAACTTTGCATTCTTCCGGTATAGAGATGGGCCCTCTAGGGGGTGAGAGGGGGGTAAAGTTACCACTGAACCTATCTGCCAGGATGTTGGCAATATCAGTTGGTTCTGTATATTTAGTGCCATTGTGCTGTAACTCAGAGCAGATCTGGGTGTTGCCATTGAGATTCTTGACATAGCTATAAAATACTTTGTGGTTGTCCAGCGCGTTCCTCCAGTCATAGGATTTTACTCATTTTTGCAACAGTTTCTTTCTTCTGTTGTAGAGTTTGTTTTTGGCAGAGGACCACCAGATTGGCTTCCTTTTTTTGGAGGAGAGCCTCTTGGTTCTATTAGGGATAGCATGATCCATGCACTCATGTAAGTGCTTATAAAGTACATTTGTGTAGGATTCAGCAGTCGTAACTCTATTGTCCATCTGCATGGGTGTCATGAAGTTTGCCACTTCTTTGGAGAAGTTTTTTACAGGTGTTTTCCCCAATTGGGGGTGGGGGCGGGATGTGGATGTCTAGGGTGATTAGCTTGTGGTCTGATCTGACCAATGAGGAATTGATGTCTGGTGTGGAACACCGGTTGCCCATGTTGTGGAACACTGGTTGCCCATGTTGGTAATGACCAGGTCTAGGATATTACTGCCCCTGGTGGGGGTGTGAATAAGTTGATCCAAGGCTTTGGAATTTATGAATTCCAAACAAATGTTGAGCAAAAGAGTTAGTACATGAGTAGTTTTCCCAGTTAATGGTGGGGTAGTTGAAATCACCCATTATTAGGGTGTTATGTTGTACCCTAATACTTTCCAGTGTATCAAGAAATGAGGAGTGGGAATCCTGGGGCATGGTGCGGGGTCTGTAGCAAGCTATAATTTGGATTGCGGTCTTGCCCATATTTAATTGCACTTGGATAATCTCGGATGCATTAAGCTGTTCAACTAGCCTGGAGGTGTGGATATCCTTAATGAATATGGACACGCCTCCACCTTTAGTGCTTTATTCTGGGTTAGGTGGCCGAAAGGTGTGGTATGAATTATAGCCTGGTAATGCAGTGGTGGGTCTGGAGCTTTGAACCAGGTCTCTGTCACTGCACAGATGTCGATGTTCTCCATTTTAAGAAGTGCCTTGAGTGAGTGCATTTTGAGATTTAGATTTCTAGTATTGAGTAGCGTTACCCTCAGATTTTGTGATGTGCAGTGATGTGGTCCCATGGCATGTCAAGGAAGAAGGTGTCATATGAATAAAAGTGTGTACACTCCCCATAGCCACGGTAAGGTTTGACAGTTGTCAGTGTAATAGTATCATATTGGTCATACATGCACCGGTGATGTTGACATCTGTAAATCAGACATCAGGCATTCACAAATGATATCTGTCAAATATCATCCCAGGTATTTGTCGGACAAACACATAGGGGCTGTGAGCATTAGAGCAGACATAACAGACACAGTAATACACATCCAGCAATGATGTGTACAGCTGTGAGGTATGGTGCACAGTACATGGCAGGGTGCAGAACAGGTGCACAGCAATACTGTGTACATGGGTGCAGTGTTTTCCAGGGGAAGGGGTATCACCTACTAACACATCCTATGCATCATACACATGTATACTGTTACTAGCATGGATTGACTATAGCTACACTGCATGCTGTTGAGTACCATATGTTATGCATGTTGACATATGAGAAATGGGAGGTTTGTGTGTACTATCTTTGTGCAACCTCACCTGTAGGTGTGTGTGTGTGTGTGTGTGTGTGGGGGGGTTATTTTGTCTGTAAATGCAATCTGGTGGAGTGGAGGGGGGTTGTTGCATGTAGGATGTGTGTGTGTGTGTGTGTGTGTGTGTGTGTGTGTGTGTGTGTGTGTGTGTGTGTGTGTGTGTGTGTGTGTTTAGGTGGGTGTCCATGTATGCACATGTGTGATTGTGGGGTTGTTCATACGTCAGTACTTCCCTTTGGAATCATGCAGTACATGGATATGGACTGACACATGAGACACCAGGAATACTTGTCTGATATGTTATCGCAGGACAGTTGATAGTATAATAAAGTCCGTAGCATGGAACATGCATTGGGAGGTAAACTAGACACCAGGTATACTGTTAAAATTGCAATCAGCAGCAAAGTGAATGACTACTCACATATGCAGCACTACAGATGCATTGGGGAATTACTAGACAACACCAGGGAGTGTTTCCATATATTACTATTGTCCACATAATAAGTTGATTGAGCAACAGATCTTGCATCTCCTGAGCAATAGTTAGTATGGCACTCCAGTGTGTGACATTATTTAGTGAATGTAGTAGCCCCTAACATAAGGGTTCCATGCTCACGATGTCTGGACATAGTCAGGGTGAACACTGGATGACAGCAGTGAGTCCTTCTAAAACCTACTCCAATCAAGTCAAAGAGCTAATGGAGAAACAGGTCATGTGTTGTGATCACTTATCTAGGCATTTAGAAGGATGATACATTAATGTGTGGTATTAATGAGTGTATGTTTCCAAGTGTGATGCAGGATGGGGAACTTATGTGAATAAACATGGGACAGTCTGTAAACTCAGGAACAGGTAGGTATTATGGTGGAATTTCAGTGTGTGTGTGTGTGTGTGTGTGTGTGTGTGTGTGTGTGTGTGTGTGTGTGTGTGTGTGTGTGTGTGTGTGTGTGTATCTGTGTGTGTGTGTGTATATGTGTGTGTGTGTGTGTGTGTGTGTGTATGTGTGTGTATGTGTGTACTGTTATGCAATACCATACAGGTCTTAAAATGTGTTTCTTGTTTTCCCTTCACAGGTAACAAGGTGGGTCAGGGTCCCTCCTGCATGCAATGTGATGTTGGTGTCCATACAGACACCAACAATGATGATAGGTGTGTTGAGGCACAGGCGGAGTTGTCAGAGGCAAAAACTGCACCATGGTTTGACATCCCCCTGTTATACACCCCATCCCTGCACACAGTCACATGCCTATAGATACCCCATCACCAGTGGCCATAGCAGAGGGACAGCTGGCAGTTAGTGAAAGTGCACAAGAGAGTGTGGTATCTATGGCTGCTGTTTCTGGATACAGCAGGCATAGCCAGATGTCCAGCAGGGCACCATATAGGCAGCTGTACCAGGGTGCTCATGGGAGAGCCACTGGTCATCGTGCCCCTGGCAGAAGTGCCACAACTGGTACCATTGGATGCATGTTTCAGACTGTCATGGGGGCGCAGGCATGTATGGAACTGTACACCAGACAGGGTTTGAGGCTGCAGAGGGCTGCTTTCTCATCTGTAAGTGACAACATCCATGAACTTGCAGGTGCCCTCTGTGATTATACATAGGTCATGGATAGATGGTTGGGTGAGATGGTGGGACTCATCGACTGTGGATTGTCCGTGCCAGAACATGTGGTGGGAGTGGGGCGATGGCTGCATGGACGTAGGCCAGCAACACCAACATCTGGCAGTCAACGTGGACATGCAAGGACACCAAGCCACTCCCATAGTGGCAGTACCAGCCCCAGCACTACAGGGGGGCACTGTCCACACCACACCACAGCAGGCCACATGTACATGGCCCTGGCCAGTCCCAGAAGTGACCTGGTTCCAGTGGACATATGTCATCATCAGGGGAGAGAAGCACATTGAGGCCTGTACCTGGATGTGCTCATGGAACCCCTGGCAGGCACAGTCCACGTGTCCATGGCCAGAGGCAGTGAACTGCACACCCTGCCAGGTATGGTCTGCAGCCTTCTAAGAAACACCCGTATAGGGAAGCCACATGGCAGAACTGTGTGCATGCATACCCACACATTATACAAACACACCTAGGGCAACCCCATACCTACACACACCACATCATCACACCCATATCAGCAACTTACACCCCTCACCCACACACACATGATGTCAAACGTATGTCCCACCCTAGGTCTCTGGAAAACCAACAGCACACCCTGTGCATGTGATGATACCTGTGCCACATCCCTGTCATCCATAACATCGATGCAGGGACAGGCTAATATGGTTCTGATGCACACAATGACTTTACTACAGTGTACCAATGTACTGCTGTGTAACATGTCAGCAGTAATGTTTAATGTTTACATATCAGGTAGTGTAGCTGTCCAGCCATGATGCATTACAACTGTTAGTAACACTGAGTGATTGTGGTCTTCATAATGTTATCCATTTGTGTGGTAAGTGTACATGTGTCAGCAGGAGGATGGTCTGCTGTCATATCTCACAAAGGGTATGGCACTGTGGTGATGCCATGGCTGTGCCATATCCTGGGTACAGTTGAACATGTCACAGGTCTGTATAGCAGTTACTGCCTGTGCCACATGAACAGCTGACCCCCTGAGACATGTATATTCAGCAACCTGAAGTAGATCCCTCCACATACACGCACACTCTTACTTGGCAACACTGGGACTAGACCCCTACCTATGTATGTACTGCTACTGATGTGTGTGGCTTTAATTGCACACACCACACAGCATTTAGGATGAGTTGTGTTCCAGGTTACATGTTACATGCAGAATATTCCCAGGCATGTACATTATGGTAATGGTGGATGCAATGGCTGTATATGGACAATACATAGTGTGACATAACATCATATACACATTAACAGACACATAACAGGCAGACACACATCCGAGAGACCTGGGCCTATCAGTGCTAACTAACTTGTCAGTGTGTCCAATGTGTTACAGGTAGGATGCACACAGCACATGCACAACTGGGCCTGATTGTGTTATCAGTTACCTGTACGGTTGATGGTGACAGTGGTCACCATACAGTGGTACATGGAACATGTACCAGGGATACCATGGTGTAATGACAGTGTACACAGCACCAACACCCCACTGTGGATATTGTACACACTGGAACCCATGATGACACTCTGACATACCCATCATCACACTTTGACCAGGACTGCAATACAACCCATTGTCCATCTCAAGAATGGTACTACAGGGATATGTATCTAATGCACATGCCACAGGCATAGTAGGGTGATGCATTATCATGCCTCTCCTATGGGCAGCAACATCACTATCTGTAATACTGTGTGGCAATGCATATTGTAATAGGAGTATGTGGCCCCAGAATTCTGTACCCTACAGATATACACATATGCACACATACACACACTTGCCAGAATGCAGTGGGCATCCCATGCCTATCAACTCATTTGTACAACAGTGCTGTGCTAGTACTGCAAGACTCAGGTAGCCTTTAGGGAGAGGAGCATAACAGGGTACATGTAATGTCTGGTACAGCAGCAGCCACATCTAACTATGGCATGGGTGTTGCAGTGGTTGTGAAGGGCCTCATGGTATTTCCAACTACAGGTGTATTAACACACAGACACCGATATCCTCAGTAATGCACACGCACACATTTGTCAGTACCAGGGTGCATCGCTGCAGGTGGTCATAGGTGTGTACCTGGCTATTGTCCATGGATAGATGGGAAGTGTAGGGGATGTGTGTACAGTGGTATCATGCCACCTGCCATGTGCCAGCAGGCAATCTATCTACAGACACCACTGTGATGATCCTCAGGGTGAGAGTGACATGCATCAGCCAATCCCCTGGTTGCCTCCTGCAAATGGCCAGTGAGGTGATCTAGTTGAGATGTATGCAACATGTATTACAAAACATGGTTAGTGTCTGTGTTGGAAACCTGTACCCAAGCATGTTCTGTTGACTGTGGTAGTGTAGTGGAGGTACCCATGGCATGTGGTGCGTATGGGGTGTAGTGTCCTACCTGTGCCAGTTATAACACAGCTGAGCAGGGATGTCAGTGTCAGTCAAGCATAGGTTGCCTGTACGTATCCAAGCTGGATACCTGACATCTGCACATCTGTACAGGGACTGACAGACATCAGCTTGCCAACTAGCTATGCAGTAGGATGAATGTTTCGACAGATAGACATCTGACACCAATATGTATGCCATTACTACATGTTGGCAGCCCTCACTGACATGTGCTATACAGACAGTAGTCTACAGTTAATGTCCACATCTCAGATCATTATCCAGTACTT